>NC_056727.1:102836147-102893647 GCF_019279795.1 Protopterus annectens | reverse complement strand
CTGATGATTATTTTACTGTATTTCAGAAGAATATTGTATTAATTTTTACATTTCTTGCACTCTAGTAGAGTTTCAAAGCTGAACGGTTCCCACTGCTGCTGTAGTATTTAATTACATTGTGTCTGCTGGTGTTATAGGACTGTAGTATCTGGATTGTGTGGTTTCCTTGCACTTGAGCTCTAAAACCAGCATTTTTACATTGAGTGTTTACTGACTGCACTCTTGTGCCGAAGTGTGCTGTAGAAAACCTATTTGAGTTGGGGGCAGCTGGCTGAAAGCTTATTGTGTGTTTTCCTGATTGGTCTGCAAGTTTTAGTGTTGTAAAACTTGCTTTTCTAATTCTATATAAGCCCAGTGTTTATGCTAGGCTGATCTCCATGCAGTGGTGTTTAGCAGTACCGTGTATAGACTTAAACACTTCCAAGTAAAAATTTTCCTTAGAATAACTATCTCTGCAACCTTCCCCAGTTCCCCTGCTGATCTAGGAGCATCTGAGTTATGCACAGAGGAGCACCTTCTTGTTGGATAGCTGCAGTTCACACTGAGTATAGCACGCATTCTTCCTCCATGTGCTATCATCTCAGTCCACTTAAATATCCCCACTCTTCTCTCTGGATAAACATATAGTGAAAAACCTGAAATGATGGCTAGGCACTTTCCTACTATCTCTGTGGCTAGCCTGGTGGACATGGGCATCTTCAAGCAATGTAGCAATTGTCTCGTATACTGACAACCACTTAAACCTGAAACAAACACAGTATGTGAGAGATGTAGTTGCACTATGAAAACCGATACATGACTCTCACATACTGACAAATCCAATGACAACAGGTTGTCAGCACACGAACATCACATCCCTCACTAAAGGTCTCAATGCATAAACCCACATATGCGAAGGTACTCACAAGTAACTTACTAAAACCTCAGAGGCTTCCCTTATGCTGAAATTAGAAACCACATGTAAAGAGAAAAACAAGTCAACACCAACCCATACACATAAAAATACACATCACAGTGTCTCCATAAGTAAGTCACTAAGGCAAAACACCACATATTCAAACACCATGCCATAGGAGACTCCATCGTGAGACACATGGACATCACTCTCAACAGGTTGGATAAAGAGAAAGTTACAGCCAAGTTGCCTGTCAGGGCCAGGATTCACCAGATCATGTGGGTCACTTAGTCACAAGTACCAGTATGACTCAGTCATTGTCCATGTGGATGTGAATGACTTGAGACTTACCTCCCTGGATTATATGAAGGCAGACATGATGGACCTCTCTGAATATGTGTTGCGTACGGGTATGAGCCTTGCATTGAGCAACATTCTATTCTTGCCAAGAATGATACCACAATACAAACAGAAAATGACTGACTTCAGTAATTGACTTAGCTACTTGTGTCATTCCAAGGGGGGGGGGGGTCCAGTATTTGTCTGCCTGGCATAACATTATTGACAGACCATGCCGCTGTGCCAAAGGTGGTCTGCACCTGTTGTAGCTAGGTTTTTGAATACTGGCAAAGGGATTAGCCACCGCCATAAACTATTTTTAGGCAATGTCAAACCAACTGACCTACCAGCATAATAAATTATTCTAATGCCAAGCTGAAGGAACTACTGCTCAGTGCCAGGAGTCTTAACAACAAATTGCACATTCTGGAAGGTCTCCTCACTGTGGAGAATGCTGTTGTCTGTACAGTTACAGAGAAGTGATTCCAGGTTGCAGAAAGCACGCTGGCAGTGCAAGGCTACAATGCTTATCACACATTCAGACCACCCTCTAAAAAGGAAAACATGAAATGAGGAGATGTTTCCATTTATATCAAAAATAATCACACCTCAAGATTGGCCAAGCAGGATGACTCGCTTGAGCTATTGCATGTCCAGCTGACAACAGGCAAAATACTCCACCATATTACCCCTAGCTACAGGTCCCCAACCATGAACTATGAAAACCACTCTGCATACCTGAATTTACTAGAATCACTTACCATTCAGCCCAATGCACTATTCATGGGTGATTTTAACTACCACTCCATAAAATGGGAAACATACACAATCACTAATATGCAGGCTCAGATGTTCCTGGACTTTGTTAACACAAATGCACTTGAACAGCTGGCTTGCACTCCCACTAGGGGCTGAAATATCCTTGACATAGTATTCACAAACATGGGGGAGCTATGCACCCACCCCCCATCATAATGTCCTCATTGGTAAGATCAGATCATAATTCATTTGCCTTTGAAATAAATGTAACTGCTTTACCCCATTCAAACCTTAAAACTGTAAAGAATTTTTCCAAGGCAAATTACCTTCTATTAAGTGATAGCATAGATAATTTTAAAGCTCTCCTAACTGGAAAAAAAAACACAGAGGCCTATGCAGAAGTGTACACGAATGCCCTGTACAACCACTTAATCACCTACATAGAAATAGCAGTACTCAACTGAATTAAATTCAGGTCTAGCCAGAAAAACAAGTCACCCTGGTGGACCCCTGGCATAAATAGACTATACGACAGAAGGAGGACATTTCCATTTAGAAGTAAAAGGGAGGGTGCACAGCAGAGCAAATAATCCCTCATTAGTCTCAACAGGAAAATTGGGGAGCTAGTCAAGTCTTCAAAAGTTAATATAAGACTAAAGTAGCTTCCCAAACAAAGGAATAACCACAAAGGTTTTTAGTTATGTCTGAAATCTTAAGGGAAACACTCAACTATGTTCTAAGTTGGCAACCAAAAGAACAGGTTATCACTGCACTCTCCAAAGCTGGAAACACGGCATCAATGGGTCCTGACAGAATCGCAGGGTGCCTATTAAATAGCTTGAGACATGACCTAATGGACCCACTGAGATCTCTATTTAACAACAGTCTCCAAACAGGCTTTGTCCTGTTAGAGTGGAAGGTAGCAACAGTCATCCATCTACATGTCCCTTATGGACAGGGGCAGTCTGTAAAAACTGTCAAAAATCTGCTTGTTGACTCTTGTTTTCTTTCCTTTAGGGATAGAAAAGTGGGTAAAATCTGGGTAAAACTGACTAGGCTTGTAAGGGCGCTTGATCCTAATAATCTCCTATGAACCTATAGCAGTTCTTTGACTACTGGATGTAATAAAGTGCAACTTCTTCTGTAGATTGTTGCCATAAATTATTTATCTGAAGATTGATTTTTGACCATAGCATCAAGGGTTCGATTCCAGATGTGTGCCACATTTTAAATTACTGTGATTTTTTACTTCTATGATATCCTTCATGACATACATCTTAATTTTTATCAATTTATGACCTTTAATGAACAGATTTTGAATACTGTTGCAAAAAAATGTATTTGCAACCACATCCATGCCTATAAGGAAGAATTAGTAAATCACCCTTATTCTACTCATGTCTTCATCAGGTTTTGCCAGTCCTACAGCTTCTTGATCCCCAGAGCCATCACTTAATTATACAGAGCATAACAAACGAATAATGAAGGACAAATCATATGTGCAATAATGCCCCACAACACCAAACTTTGATATGAGTGTCCATCTGTCTCTATATTCATCCCTTCTCTCTCCCCATTTTGTACTGTTGAATGTTGATTAGGCTGCTGGATGTAAATTTCATCTTTTTTTTTCACGTATGACATAGACAACCATACATTTATATAAATGAAAACAAACCAAATTTAAATAATTTGAGTTGCAGACATTATACATCACAAACCATATTGACATAACTGCAGCTGCAAACATTATACATTACTTATAATGAATCCAGTCATCGTCACTCGAACATTACTTACCTCATTCAAATCCTGCCTTCTTTTAGACCTCATTCCTCCTCTGCTTATATTGTTCTCATAATTTCCATTTTTTCTATATAATTTTGTCCTACCCTTTTCTAAAGATCCCAATTCCAATTGTTTTATCTTTGTTACTATATTCACTACTTCTAGTAAAGTTGGTTTATACTTTGATTTCCATTTTCTAGTAACTGCTTTTTTGGCAACCACCATAATTAGACTCAGCAAGACCTTACTGTGCCTAGCCATTTCCGATTCTGTATCATAACTCAAAAAAATAATTTCCTTAGTTGCACCAATTTGCTCATACTGTATCTCTGACAAAACAGTCTGCTTGGAATCTTTAAAGTCTACCAGCTCATTACAAACACAGAAAATATGTTCCCAGTTACCTCTTTTTGCCCCATCACACCTCCAACATTTTCTCCCTTCCTGAGGAAAAATTATTTGGTGTCTACTTAGGGTATAAAATACCTATGTAAACACTTCCAAGCAATGATCTTAAAACTTCTAAACTTTATTGCACATTTGGAGACATACATACATTCCCCATTGTTTCGTTGTGAATTGTTTATCCAGTCTCTCTTCCCAATCCCTTCTAACCTTCTCTGATTGATTCTTATAGTTCTCATGCAATATTTTATATGCTCTACTAATTATTCCTTTTTTAACAGCAGCGTCTGTTCTAGATTCTACTAAAAACTCTACCAGTGCTGATCTTTTGCTTAGGATTCTCCTATTTATTTCTCTTTGTCCATACTCTGATGTCAATCCTTGATAGGAAAATCAGTCTCTGTCCTGCAGTCCAAATAAATTCTTGGCCTATTCCAATTATATTACCTTTCCCCCTCTGATTATTTGCTCCCAATACCTTGGTTCTTTTACCAGTTTTCTACAATAAATCCCAGTCCCCTCTTGCCTATTGTCCATTTCCCTCATTGCAGTCATCCCTTTCTGCATCTTCTTTCTCCATTCTTGTGTTGGCTCAGTTCTTGGTTATTGTTATTCTCCTTAAGGATCTGCAGCCAAAATCCAAGTCTCTTCTTGTTTCTCAAGCTTTACCCCATTTCATCATCATCCCTTTCCATACCTCTCAACCTCTTAAAGCAAGAAATCTGGACAAAGCCCTGAATAAAAGTGGGACAAAGGACCAAAAATATGGACTATTTTTAAATATTGCTCTTACAAATTTAGAAAGTTATTACAGGTTTTGCATTAGCATGAATTTTCTGAAGGTTATTAAGTCTGAAACTTAAATGTCTGTCATTATATCCTAACTTCAATCTTTAATGATTTGCCACTAATTTGCCAGAAAAACAAGATTTAATAAAAAATACTCCAAAAACGTGAGGCAAAAATCTGTACATTCTGCAAAAATCTGTACAGTTGAGAGTTATGTCCCCTTCCACTTTGGATTATAGGTTTCTGCTTGCACTACGG
This sequence comes from Protopterus annectens, assembly GCF_019279795.1. Classification (NCBI taxonomy): domain Eukaryota; kingdom Metazoa; phylum Chordata; order Ceratodontiformes; family Protopteridae; genus Protopterus; species Protopterus annectens. The sequence goes on along the minus strand of NC_056727.1, from coordinate 102,888,414 downwards.
TTAGGAGCCTTAGCTGTGTAGCTCTGAAATACCCCTTAAAACACAAACTGCCTTGTTCAATTGGAAAAATCAGCTTATCCCACTTGACTCTTGTCATCTTCCTCTCCCAGATAAAATTCTTCAGCTCTTCATTAATTGCTATTCACAACGTCTCTGGTTGAAATATGCCTGACCTGTGTATAAAACTAAAGGGACTAAAACATTTTAACTGCTTGTATCTTGCTATCCATATCCATATAACAGAGCTTCCAGTTTCTCAGGTTTTGTAGTATTTTTTATTTTGTCTCTTACCACATATCCTTAGCTGCCACACCAGAATCCTTTTTAATCTATACTCTTAAGTACTTCATTTTACTGTGTCCCCATAATTATGGATATTGCTGAACCAATTCATGTGTGGGTACATAATTTACAGCTATTGCCTTTGTTTTAGCTTCATTAATTTTGTATCCTGACAAGATTTGAAACTGCCTCAAAATGTTCCACAACACTGAAATATCCTTTTCTGGTTTTATCAGGTATAAAATAATATCACATGCAAATACAGACAGCTTTTCTTGACTACCATGCCAATTATATCCTTGAATTTCTGAGTCTCTTATTTTCTTTGCCAGTGGTTCTAAATATGGAGCAAACAACAAAGGGTAAAGAGCATACCCCTGCCTGGTTCCTCTGCTTAAACAGAAATTATCAGAAACGAACCCACCCACTTTAAATTTTGCCTGCTATCCCTCATATATCCTCCTAATTAACCTTATAATTTTACGGGGAATGCAAATGCTTCCATTACCCTGCTCATAAACTCCCAGCTTACTCTGTCAAATGCGTTCTCTGTATCAAGACCCACCAACAGCAGTGTTATTTTCTTACATTCATCTTCCCTCTGGATCATCAGTATTCTGTTAATGTTGTTAAATGTTTGCCTATCCTCCACAAAACCACATTGATCCATGTCTGTCAATTTTGGCATCACCTTTCCCATTCTTTTAGCCATTATAGACACAGATATGAACAAAAGATGACTGACTTTAATAATTGCCTTAGTTTCTGGTGTCATTCTAAGGGGGTGCAATATTTGTCAGCTTAGAAGGAGATTGTCAACAGACCACGTTGGTTTGCCAGATAGGGTCTGCACTTTTCCCCTCTAGGCTTTTGAATATTAGCTAAATCACTGTCTTCCCCCATAGTGCCTTTTTATGCAATGCCAAACTGAAAGTACTTCTAGCATAGCATATCAAAACCTAGAAAATTTAAAGATATTACTGCTCCATGCTAGGAGTCCAAACAAAAAAACTTGACTCCCTAGAAGTTCTCTTCACCTTAGAGAATGTTGACATTTGTGCAGTCACTGAGACACGGTTTATAGCTGCTGACAGCACACTGACAGTACAAGGTTATAATGCCTTCCAAACATTTAGACCAGCTACTACACTGACAAGGACTAAAGGTGGAGGTTTCTTGATTGACATCAAAAGTAAATATACCTCAAGGCTGGTCAAACAGGACAATGTACTTGAGCTACTCCATGTTCAAATCACCATAGATAAAATCCAATACCACTTCTTTGCAAGCTATAGATCCCCTTCTATGACACAGAAAACCCATACCATGTATTTAAACTTATTGGAAACACTCACCATCCAACCCAGTATCATATTCATGACTGCCTTTAATTGCACCACTATTAACTGGGAATCCTATACAACAACAAATGCAGAGGCACAGATATTCTTGGATTTTCTAAACACAAACTCCCTGGACCAGATTGTCTATACACCAACCAAGGGTGCAACCATACTGGATCTGGTCCTCGCTAATATGGAAGAGTGCTGCACATCACCTACTGTAATGCCTTCCTTGGTAAGGTCAGACCACAAAATGGTGTCCTTTGAAGTAAAAATAATACCTGGACCCTCATCTAACCCTGAAATATTCAGGAACTACTCCAAGGCTAACTTCCTGCTATTAATTGATAACCTGGCAACATTTCAAGCGCCTATAAATCCTGAAAACACTGTTGTCTATGCAGGACTGTTCACAGAAACCCTATATAAGCATGTTAATAGCTGCAAAGAGGCAGATGTACCCATCAGGAAGAAGTACAGATCTAACCTAAAAAACAAACCACCCTAGTTGAATCACAAAATCAATAGGTTGTATAACAGAAGTAAGAAAATCATGGAAAAAATTAGGAGGTGCAGCACACATCAGGATAAAAGCACTCTCAACAAACTAAACAAACAACTCAAACAACTCAGATAACAAATAAAGTCTACCAAAGCAAAATTTTAGATAAACTGGCCTCTCAGGCAAAGGACAACCATAAGGCATTCTTTAGCTATGCCAGTAACTTCAAAGGCAATACACAATTGTGTGCAAACTCATTGTAAATGTAGCCACCTATATTGAGTCAGAAGATATGGCAAATCTACTGGCCGACAAATTCAGCTCCAACTTTACCTCTCTCTCCCACTCACTAGGGAACAGATCCTTCATGCTTTCTCTAAGGCCAAGAATACAGCATTAATGGGCTCACACAATATCCCAGGATGCCTTCTGAATAGCATGAAAAATTACCTATCAGGCTGTATGGAATTGCTATTTAATTGTAATCTCCAAACAAGCTTTGTGCCTCATGAATGGACAACAGCAACAGTCATCCCTCTGCACAAAGGTTGGCCATCTACAGACTCTGGAAACTACAGACTGATAAGTTTCACTAGTTTTATATGCAAAGCCATTAAAAGAACTATCATGGAAATGATCAGTAATGATATAGTAAACCTTCAGACACTGGACCCAACCCATTTTGGTTTTGTCAAGGGCAGGTCATAGCTAATCATCCTGGTGGACTTCTTTGAGAAGGTCACCAAAGCAAAGGATGAGGGCAAAATCGTTCACACTGCCTACCTGGACCTGGCCAAAGCATTTGACACAATACCCTACTTGAGCATTGTTGACAAACTCAGAAGGTTAGGTACAAACCTGTATGTCACCCTGTGGATAGCCAACTGGATCACAGACAAGACACAGAAAGTTAGAATTGGGGAATCCACCTCTACAAAGAGGTCAGTCGTAAGTGGAGTCCCTCAGGCATCAGTCCTTGGACGGCTCCTTTTTGGAATTTACTTCTCTGAAGTCAAGGCCAATGTTATTGGTCTCTGGCTGACTAAATTTGCAGATGATTGCAAATTAGGGGCTGTCATTGAATCCCACACTGACACAAATATTCTCCAGGAAGGACTGACACAAACAAACAACTGGTGTCACAGCCGTGGACTAAAAAGAAATGGTAAGAAATATATAATAGTATCCTTCAGAAAGTTATCCACCCCTGCTAACTATTATATCGACAACACACCCCTTAGAGTTGACCTAGTAGTCAGGGACTTAGGTACATACATAGTAATCTAGCATTTGACCATCATGTGTCTACAGTAGTGAGGAAATCATTCTATGTTGCACAACTTATAAACAAAGGTATGGCATTTACTTCCAAGGAAGTAATTGTTCCACTGTATTCAGCTTTCATCAGACCTATCATTGAGTACAATGCCCACTTTGGTATGTACTTAACCAGACATATCCAACAACTGGAACTGACCTATCATTGAGTACAATGCCCACTTTGGTATGTACTTAACCAGACATATCCAACAACTGGAATGTCCACAGAGGTTCCTCACTAAAAGAATACAGGGTGTAGGTAACATGTCCTATGCAGACTGCCTCAAGGCCCTATCCCTGTATTCTGTCTCCTGCAGGCTATTGAGGGGAGATCTATACTTGGGATACAGGACATCGTGAGACCCCACACTGATGGACCTCCTGCATATCCACAAAACAGACAGCACCAGAATTATCCATTCTAAAGACTTAAAACTTGTCTGTGATATAAATACGACCTGTTAGAGAAACAGGTATGTATCCCAGAGACTACCCTGTCTCTGGAGCAGGCTCTCCATCCATGTGAAGCAGAGTTTCTCCCTAAACCAATTCAAGTGCAATTTGGAGAGTTGCTTGGGGAATAGGAAATTCATCCATGGTTTTGCAACTATGTCTCTAATGGACATGGGCAACCTGTAAATGGTTCATCTCCCAGGACCCTGCATGTAAATGCTTCATCTCCTGCTTACACTTATTAAGGGTACCAGAACTTGTCAGAGATTTGGGATGCATGGCTAGCCTTAAAAAGGCCCTTGTGGTCATTAGCCTAGTAAACCCCTACAAACCTTTGTTTTATTTATTTATTTTATTTTACGTTTGTTAATCAGGAAATTCCAACTGGATCAGGTCCCTTTACAGCGGAGGCCCGGGGAGAAAAGCACCAAAACATTTTTACAAAAAAAAAAAAACAAACAAACAAGAGAAGCAAATATATACAGTGTCATACAAAGGTCATTTAAATAATACAACATGGAATTAGACATTTTGCCAGACAAACACTGAAAATATATAAAATAAATTGGAAAAAGACATTTTCCAGGAGAAACAGTCAGGAATTCCATTTAATGTGCAGGTGTATAATGATTGTGACAAAAACCCTATAAATACTTTATAATCATGGTTTGGGATTGAAATGGGTCTGTATGAAGCTGGATCTGATGGTTCTTTTCCCTCTTAGGTGTTACAGCCACCACCTTTTTCTTCCAGGAAGTTGGTGCTTCCCCTCGTCTTAAAATACTTTTAAATAAAGTCTTTCAGATTTTATCAGTTTATTCCTTCCTAGCTTCCAAACTTCCACAGGAATACTATCTGTTCATGGGGACTTTCCTGTTGCTTGATTTTATATATATATATATATATATATATATATATATATATATATATATATATATATCATTATTTTTATCTCATTTTCTCCTATCCTAACTATTAGTAACTGAGTCTCATCTACCTCTAACCTTGGCATATTTAATTCTTCCATAAACATTTTCATTTGCACCTTTTCTTGATCTCCATATTTCTCTGTTTTATACAGGCTTTCCTCAAATTTCTGAAATATTTCTAGTACCTCTACAGGAACACTGTTTGTCTTCCTTGTTATAGGCTCTCTAAGCTTGGCCACAACCCTTTCTACTTTCTGCTGCCTGAATCATTGTGCTAAAAGTTTTTGTGCTCTGGCATTATTATCAAAAAAATAGTTGCTTAACAGCAGTCTTTTTAAACTCATGTGTGTTATCAAGATAATCCTTTATTTTCTACTTAGCACTCTGCAATTGCTCCTCTTCTTGTTCTGTGAGATTCCCCTATTCTGCAATACTGTAACATTTGTCAGTCCCTCTAAATAATTATTGTTGCTTCTTAACCATATTTCTCTTTCTTTTATTTCTGCCCTATTTTTAAACTCCACTTTAATTTAATCCCACTCCCTAGCTATATTTACAGTAGAACTTTGCATCTCATCTAGTAATACCTGAATCATTTCCTCTACCCATTCCTTAAATTCCTCTCTTTTCAACAGAAAGGTGGGAAAGCACCAGTGCCTCATTTTTATTTCATTATCCTATGTTATTATTTTAGTTATTATTGGTGCATGATCTGAAATAGTTATTGGATATGTATCAAAAGTTTCAATTAAATGCACATTTTCCTGTGAAATGTAAGTTCTGCCTAGCCTAGCCCGATTTTTGTATATTGGTAGTAATATGTAAATTCACTCCAAACTCCTAATACTGAATTCACGTTTTCCATGCCAAATATTTTCATAATTTTTTTTTCACAAATCTATCCTCCTTTGTTACATTTTCCTTTCTGGGCCTCCACTTCTTCCCTGCTGCAAATCAATTTCCAGTCCTCTCCTATAAGTAATATTCCCTGCTGAAAACTGATTACAGTATTTCTCCCAGAATTTTCTTAAGTTCTGTTATAGTAGTTTTAGGTGGAATATAAATACATGCCAGTGTAATCCTCCTCCCTTGCCAGTAGCCCCTTAATACTACATATCTACCATTATTATCTATTTTATCCTCTTCTATTACTATTGAAGCACCTCTTGCAATTAATATACATATTTATCTTTTCCTTTGTCCCAGTTATTCTGCCGAATAACTGACCTGAAAAACTTTCTTTATCAAATTCACATTTTCAGTTCTTTCCAAGTGTGTCTCCGGTAACATAACTATTTGCACTCTACATTTTAATATAGTTCACTACTCTTTCTTCTTTGTATGTATCTGTGAGACCATTAATATTTAAAGATACTATTGAAAGGGTCATTATATTAAAAAGAAGTTATTCCCACATTTTATTTGTAAAAATTTTTTGTTAAGTATCTAGTTCTAGCTTTTGTGTTACATGCACACACTAATGTTTGGCAGGTTAACCTTTTATACAGTTGTTTGTTGTTGTATTCATTTGAGCTTATATCACATCTTACAAACCTTTTTTGTTTTATTGAAAGCCCTGAAACAAAAAAGCAAATACACCCCCAATACACCCTAAAAACCTATTAACATAATGTTAACACACAGAGCTACCTACATCTTCAAATATTGACATTTTACTTTCTTAATAGGAATAATTGTCCCAAACTGACAGCCACACTTACAGACTTGTGTTAACCTAAAAGGAAGGTTATCTATTATGTAGAGACACATCGTACAACCTGTGCTTCTACTAAGTACTGCCTTATTTTGTGTTATCTTTATTGCACTCACAGAATGAGAAAATACTTGGAATGTTTTCAGAAAACATTCCCTGGGATGCAGCAAGCTCTGCACGGTGTGCAGGAATAGTGCAAGAGCTGCTGGAGGCAATATGGCCGCTGAGAGATCCAATAACAAGTTCTTGGCACGTGCACATGTGTTCCTGCACTATTCCTGCACGGACACAGCTCCTGTATGCTAATTACCCCATTTGCAGGTGAAAACCATGCAGATGAGGTGATTTAGTGATCCAGGAAGCTGGCAGCCATCAGTGCAGGAGTATTGTAACCTGCCAAAATGTATTCGACTAGTAACCAAGTACATTTCTGCAAACTGCAAAACAGAGCCATGACAGCTCCAAAGAAAGGATGTATATAATGTGGAAAGCATGCCAATGACCAAATATATGACCATTGGCATGGAAAATAGGTTCAAAATAACAAAAAATAACTTTTATTTTTTTTTGTCCGATTTCGGCCGTTTCAGCGTAGGGCAGCAGTGCGCAATCAGGATCGGCCAGAAAATAAAAATAAAACCTTGAAAAAAGCTTTTTAGGCAAAATCACAATTTTGCCATTATAGTCAATGGCAGGCAGAAGACAACAAGGCCACTGAATAGTGGTTGCTAAGGGGGAAGGCTCAGTGTTAGACTTGTAACTAGGCATTAGCAGTCAATTCTTTGCAAATGAGGGGAAGGATACTGAATCACAGATTTTCCATCATTGCTAGCCAGCACTCAACCATGTAGGTGCAGGAAAATCATGGTGCAAGCCTAAGAGTTAGCTGACATCATAGAGGGGTGTGTCAAGGCATACTGTAATCTTATTGGAGCTCTGTGGCTTGGGTTTGCCCTTAGCTTAGCAGAGCTAAGGAAGGGGGTGTGTCTGAAACTGCCTATCAGTGTTTACATTGCCTAAATGGGTGTGCATGCCACTCACCCGGTTTTAAATAACAACAGCAACAAAAAAAATTAAACCAGAAAATAGCAGCTCCGTTCACATCTGAGTGCTGGGTTTGTGCGGCATGCCTCTCGGGTTAAACAGGAAGGCAATGGGAAGGGAAAACAGCAGTAGGAAGGTAATCAAGGAGAACTAGCATAGCTGGAAGGTGAAATGTATCAGAATCAGCCAATTACACAGTCAGCAGCCCAGCCCAGCACAGTACTATAAACTATGCAAACACCTTTCTCTCTGTTTTTTCCCAAAAACTTTACACCACCGGTGTACACAAATGGGGAAATTTTACCTAACAAAAGCAACAAAATGATAGGGGCTGCTTTTGCTCTGATAAATCAACATGTGGAAGAGGCTGAGGGTGGTGAGGATGACAATGCTGATGACCAACCCACAGTGAGGAAAAGGAGAAGAGTGTACAGACCCTGGGTAACGTACCAGGGGCTACATGAGCTGGAGCTAGTGGAGCACTATAGGGTGGCTAGGGACCTCCAACAGCAAATTGTTGAGCTGTGCCAGCCATGCCTCACACACAGAACCAACAGTGGGGAACCCATCCCAGTGAATACCAAGGTATGTGTAGGCTTAAGAATACTAGCCACAGGTACCTTCCAAAGGCCAGCTGGGGATATCATGGAGATCCAACAGGCATTAGCATCCAGGGTACTCCACCAGTTCCTGGATGCCATGTCAGCACATGCCAGAGAGCATATATATGTCCTCAAAACCCATGAGGCGTTGACCAGCAATATGCATCTCTTCCACTAAATAGCAGAATAACCTGAGGTAGTGGGTGCTATAGACTGCACGCGCATACACATCAAAGCACCACCTGATGAGCGGGGTAGAGTCTACATAAACCTCAAGAGCTTCCCCTTCATCAACTGTCAGGTCATGTGTGATGCCCATGGCATTATAATGAATGTGTGTGCTGGCAGCCCTGGAAGCTATCACGACTCCCACATCTGGCATATGATGCAGCTGTACCAGATATTTGCCAATGGGCACATCCCATATGGCCACCTAGTGGGCGATGCTGGTTACGCACTGGAGTCTTGGCTGATGACACCCATCAGAAATGCATACACACCCAAACAAGAACTCCATAATAAGGCACACGCACAGACCAGAATCATAACAGAGCGTGCGTTTGGGATGCTCAAGTCATGGTTCTGGTGCCTGGACATATTCAGTGAAGCCTTGCAGTACTCACCAGCTACATGTACCCAAATTGTCATTGTATGTGTCATGCTACACAATATGATCCGGTGGAAACAGCTGCAGCAGAAACAGCATGGGGCAGGGCCACACAGCCCCCCACCATTGCAAAGCTAGCACAGGCACAGAGTGACTCAGAGGAGGAACAATTGGAGCCTGCCCCTGTAGGCAGAAGAAGGTGTGCCCAGTATGCCCAGGCCTTGGCAAAGAGGCAATGCATAGCACATACACTGACAAGGTAGGAACTCAGGGAATGACACCTCTCTGACTCACACATACAGTAAAAGGGATGCTAAACATGACACTACCTGTGCTTAACCATGTATAGGGAGTGTACTATGTGCATCCAACATAGTCAGTTCTCCAGCACCATCCTCAATACTGGCACAGCCACAAGGTAAGTCACTCTCATTATCAATTTCTGAATGTAGTAGTATGTTTTGCTACCTGTATCTATGGTATGGATGTGAGAATGTAAGGGAATTGGGTGGCTGAATGGGATGGCAGCAGATAGTAGACACCTATATTGGCAGCATGAAATCCTTAACAAATACTGGTGTCAATGCAGTAGGCAGTACTAGACAAGGTGACAAAACCCACTGCAGTACATGTGGTGGGCCAAATGTGTGTCCATAGGACACACACATGCATGTCAGTGAGGCTCACATACCCAACAGTCTCAGCCAGCAGGACAGGTGTAGACAAACACAAAGAAAGGCTGTGTGAAGGCCTCTGATTGATGGCTATGGAGAACAGCTCCCTTCTAGACCTACACAGACAGACTACAACAGGTCAGACAGTGGGATGTTAGTCCTGAAGGGCAAGAAGTCTGAAACTGAAATGTATTTCAATAAAACCTAAGAACTGTAGTGCACTGGTATGCCTCTAGTCTGCATGATACGTCAGAATACAGAATGAAATGGAAGCCAACAGAGCACCTGAAATACGAGTACAGTCATAGCAAAGTTTTACAGTTGTCAGGTGTGCCCCCCCCCCCCACAATCCTATGTAGAAATGTAGTAACATGTATGTGTAGGTATAATAACAATGGAGCACAGATTACCTGAGCTGGCCAAAGTAGCAGTATAGATTGTTGCACGTATACAATATGCAGGGCTCTGTGTGTTAGGTTGTTGTGTGTTGTATATTGTGTGAAAGTGGTCAGCATGTAGACATGGAGGGTTGGGTCCTAGTGGCCAATGGCCAGTATTGTTGATGACAGGGCCAAGTTCTCACAACTGCAGTACCAAATACAATGCATCCCATCAAGACACAATCCAGCAGTAATCCATACTAATTATTCAGATGTAATATATGTCACCATCTGAAAGATGGACATGGCATGAATGTGAGCCCAGACATACAAACAGTACACAGGTGGAAGTACCCTAGACAGAGAGTTTATAAAATGTTACTGTCAAATGGACACACCTTTGGAATTGTACATACAGGTTAGCAGCACATTAGTTGGCTGTGTAGTATGGAATACTGATGTCGTCTGGCCAAACACTGGCAGACCACAAAAGGCACAGGTATGAAGTACTGAGAAACCGCTGATGTCCCTGCACAAGCCAGCATAAGTTGAATGCCCCACGTATATCTGTGAGTCAGCTGCAAGTAGCTTCCATAGAACAGATGCACACAGCTCACCCCACCATCAGCCACAAGTACCTCACAAGTCATACCCCTGCTGTTGGGAATGAGCACAATATGACCCCCACCTCTGTATGAGAAGAGCCACAGAATGCAGCATGCTGAAGAGGTGTCCCATGCAGGTGTCTCCCTAGCTGTAAGCAGCACCCTGCCAGCATCCACACCAATGGATCAATAAGGACAGAAACTATTGATATTAACACCTTGCAAAACTATCCTGTCACCCCAGGGGAATACAGTGGCTTGCAGCCTGGGACTGTAGGAGTGACACCATGCACTGGGCTGCTACAGATGGCCTGCATCACTACCAAATGCCCTACAGTCCTCTGTCAAAGGCCTGTGTCTCACCCATACTGCCAATGTATGTTATCTCATGGACTCCCAAATAACAACATAACACAGTCCACAGAACACAAATACAAGGCCAGGTCAAGAAATCCCAGCAGCATGTCCACCATGTCCTACTACATGAACTGTGGACCAACCCCTAAATACTGCTGGGATGAAGTGATAACTATAGGGATACTTAGAAGATATCGTTTGCATAATGTTCGGAAGAGGATAGAATAACAGAGGGGGGGGGTAGAAGCATGGACGCCATGGAGTGTGTGAAGTCTGAAACTCAGATGTGTGCACATACTATCCCTGCCTGCAGTCACAGGAATGGGTGGCAATGAACCTGCTCATAAACCACAATGTGAAGGGGTAATGACCAGAAATATGAGCCCTGCCTCTGGGTAACCTGTGTGAATCTGTACAGCTGTGAGGTATGGCCACAGCAGGATATGGCTGTACTGTCATGTCGATAGATGTACAAGCATGGGATCCTCAGCCACCACAGTACCAAGTTGCTGAACTATTTACACAGACCTATAAGCAAGTGTCTGCAGCTCCCCCTCCAGAATGGCATGATTGTGCAACAATATGTAGGCTGCAGATCACAATACTGGACACAGCTTCATTCATCTTGTGTTCCCCAGGAAATTACTGCAAGCAAATATGTATAGCTATCAGTAGTTGATGACATAAAACATCACAAGGTAAAACAGTACATATGTCTGAATATCTCTGCTAACACCAAAGCTATGTAGCAGAAGCAGACACAATTAGTTACAGTATCCCACTATCCTTTGCCCATTGTGTCCCCATATTATCAACCGATCTACAGATATCCTGCAGAAACAGGTTGCTAGCTGTAGGTGTAGAACACAAATGTCTGCACTGGAGTACAACCTACCTGGAATGGATTCACACATTCAATACAGAAGGTCATACTGGGCAAGCTCCACACTTAGAGAAACAAAGCCCATGTCTGACAACAAAATGCTGAAAGGTCATACTGGGCATGCTCCGACACTTACAGAAATGAAGCCCATGTCTGGCAACAACAGTGGACTATACATATCTGTCAGTCGCAGATGTTTGTGCACACACTCCACATTGCACACCAGTCATGCTTTGCACACACATTGTATAGGAATACACATATATGTCCAAGGGCAACACACTATAATAAGCCAAACATACACATACTTAGATGTGTGCAAGAGAGTGACAGTGACAAAGAACTTCCCATCATGAGGCCTGTCCCACCCAGCATACATTGAATTGGCCAATACCACATGATGTGCAAATGTCTATCACTGTAGACATTTGCTTCTGGTAGCCCTCAGCACTATAGTGTCTGTGGTGCTTGTGATAACTGTGTAACATGACTGTACAAGTCATTATTCATCTTACACGTTTTTGTCAAATGTAAACCTGTGTGTGACTGAGTGTTGTGTGTGTGTGCTTCCAGATGACTGGTTTATGGCCCATTCACACACACTGCACTCCCCATTGCCCTACTTTGGCAAGCCTGCTGATGTCATTCACTTTGAAATACACCTTTGGAGAAGGGCTAGCCATATAAGCTCCGTGGCATGTGCTATAACTGTGTAATGCTATAGTGTGATGTACTAGTTAGGCAGGAGTTCTACTCCCAGACATGGCAACTGTGAGACTCTGTGTGTGTGTTTGTTTGTGTGTGTAGAGATCAATGCTTTTGAGGCCATTCACAGTCACTACACTTTTCCATTGCCCTACTTTGGAAAACCTGCTGATGTCATTAACCTTGAAATACACCTTTGGGGAAGGGTTAGTCCTATAAGCTCTGTGGTGCATGCTATAACTGTGTAATGCTGTGTTGTGATGTACAAGTTAGGTAGGAGTTCTAATCCCAGACATGGCAACTGTGAGACTTTGCGTGTGTGTGTGTGTGTGTGTGTGTGTGTGTGTGTGTGTGTGTGTGTGTGTGTGTGGGAAGAGATCAATGCTTCTGAGGCCAGTTACAGTCACTACATTTACCATTGCCCTACTTTGGCAAGTCTGCTGTCATTCACCTTGAAATACACCTTTGGGGAAGGGCTAGCCCTATAAGCTCCATGGCATGTGCTATAACTGTGGAAGGCTATAGTGTGATGTACTAGTTAGGTAGGATTTCTAATCCCAGACATGGCAACTGTGAGACTGTGTGTGTGTGTGTGTGTGTGTGTGTGTGTGTGTGTGTGTGTGTGTGTGTGTGTGTGTGTGTATGTAGGAATCAATGCTTTTGAGGCCAGTCACAGTCACTACACTTTCCATTGCCCTACTTTGGCAAGCCTGCTGATGTCATTCACCTTGAAATGCACCTTTGGGGAAGGGCTAGCCCTATAAGCTCCGTGGTGAGTGCTATAACTGTGTAATGCTATAGTGTGATGTACTAGTTAGGTAGGAGTTCTAATTCCAGACATAGCAACTGTGAGACTCTATGTGTGTTTGTTTGTGTGTGTGTGAAGGGATCAATGCTTTTGAGTTCAGTCACAGTCACTACACTTTCCATTGCCTTACTTTGGCAAGCCTGATCATGTCATTCACCTTGAAGTACACCTTTGGGGTAGGGCTAGCACTATAAACTCTGTGGTGTGTGCTATAACTGCGTAATGCTATAGTGTGATGTACTAGTTAGGTAGGAGTTCTAATTCCAGACATGGCAACTGTGAGACTCTATGTGTGTTTGTTTGTTTGTGTGTGTGTGAAGGGATCAATGCTTTTGAGGCCAGTAACAATCACTACACTTTCCATTGCCCTACTTTGGCAAGTCTGCTGATGTCATTCACCTTGAAATACACCTTTGGTGAAGGGCTAGCCCTATAAACTCCATGACATGTGCTATAATGTGTAAGGCTATAGTGTGATGTACTAGTTAGGTAGGAGTTCTAATCCCAGACATGGCAACTGTGAGACTCTGTGTGTGTGTGTGTGTGTGTGTGTGTGTGTGTGTGTGTGTGTGTGTGTGTGTGTGTAGGTAGGGATCAATGCTTTTGAGGCCAGTCACAGTCACTACACTTTCCATTGCCCTACTTTTGCAAGCCTGCTGATGTCATTCACCTTGAAATACACCTTTGCAGAAGGGCTAGCCCTATAAGCACTGTGGCGAGTGCTATAACTGCGTAATGCTATAGTGTGATGTGCTAGTTAGGTAGGAGTTCTAATTCCAGACATGGCTACTGTGAGACTCTATGTGTGTTTGTTTGTGCGTGTGTTTGTGAAGGGATCAATGCTTTTGAGTTCAGTCACAGTCACTACTCTGTCCATTGCCCTACTTTGGCAAGCCTGATCATGTCATTCACCTTGAAATACATGTTTGGGGAAGGGCTAGCACTATAAACTCTGTGGTGTGTGCTATAACTGCGTAAGGCTATAGTGTGATGTACTAGTTAGGTAGGAGTTCTTATCCCAGATATGGCAACTGTGAGACTTGGTGTGTGTGTGTGTGTGTGTGTGTGTGTGTGTGTGTGTGTGTGTGTGTGTGTGTGTGTGTGTGTGTGTGTGTGTGTGTGTGTGTGTGTGTGTGTGTGTGTATAGGGATTAATGCTTTTGAGACCAGTCACAGTCACTACACTTTCCATTGCCCTATTTTGGCAAGCCTGCTGATATCATTCACCTTGAAATACACCTTTGGGGAAGGGCTATCCCTATGAGCTCCATGGAGAGTGCTATAACTGCATAATGCTATAGTGTGATGTACTAGTTAGGTAGGCGTTCTAATTTCAGACATGGCAACTGTGAGACTCTGTGTGTGTTTGTTTGTTTGTGTGTGTGTGTGTGTGTGTGTGTGTGTGTGTGTGTGTGTGTGTGTGTGTGTGTGTGTGTGTGTGTCTGAAGGGATCAATGCTTTAGATGCCAGTCACAGTCATTACACTGTCTATTCCCCTACTCTGGCAAGCCTGCTGATGTCATTCACCTTGAAATACACCTTTGGGGAAGGGCTAACCCTATAAACTCTGTGGTGTGTGCTATAACGTCTGTACTGTCAAGTGTGCATGTGTGTTTGTCATGGGTATCCTGTGTGGAGGTAGCTGTGATTGTGTAATAACAGGACTCATTGTGGGGTGGGTTTTGCAAATTTCTTATATTGAGGACCTACTATATGTCACAATGTCCAGCTTACAAGGACAACATATGTCAAATAGCAGAGAGGCTGGTGTAGACAATCCATACCCCTACATGTGACATTATGGATTGGGGAACAATATAGGCAACCCTTGTATTACCCAGAGAACACTCTCCATCCATGTTTCATACACAATCACACTTGGCTAGGCAACAACCACTATGTTGGTAGTTCCCTGCATATTGTCCACAGATAGTAACCATGGTGTGATTGCAGTTGACTACAGAGGACATGGCAACTTGTTCCATCCCTACAACAGACAAATAATTGCTTACAGTGGTCCTTTGCTATGTCCCCCACTGGACACCTGCAACAACTGTAGAGTCAGCAAATGTAACTCACAAAGGAAATAACATGCCTTATACACATGCCCTGTATGGACAGATGCCACTAACACCAGTGAATACCTGCATCATGCTGTCAATGTAGGTGCAGGATCAACCTCAGTTCCATAGCCAGTTCTCACCACATGAGGTCAGAAATGCCACATCAGATGATAACAACCTGTCCACACATCATGCCCGAGACACCCCAGGTACAATTCCACATGTCACACAACATGCATGTGGGACATGTGCACAACCCAGACACCATTCATGTTATGGAATATAGAACACATACATGGCAAGCATTGCACAGCACTGGCCACCCACAATAGTAACCCAGATGAGTGGATGGTAAATACAATACCCACCTGTGTGGGCCAATCCAGGGACTACACCCCTGAGTCACACTACAGACCATTGTCATGTGGCCTGATGATAAGGGATACCCTTTGCCTAGCCTTGTACAGCCTTCTGGCACAGTCAACTACTACACACCTGTGAAGCAATGAACTCATGCATGTTAGTACTGGCAAATATGTGTCTCTGTGTGTGTGGAGATTAATGATTTGGAAGCCATTCACACTCACCACACCTCCCATTGTCCTACAGTAGCATGCCTTCTGATGTCAGTCACCTTGACATACCCTTTGCCCATATATCAGCCTGATAACCTCTGTGGTGTATGTGATACCTGCGTAATACTATAGTGTAACAAACTAGTTAGTTAGGAATTCTAATCCTGACCCTGCCAACTGTGATAATGTGTGTGAGTCCCTGAAAAAGTGTGGTTGTGTCTTCCTTGACACCTGCTTTTGTGGACAAGCACATGTACTACACTTACCTTATCCCTCCTTTATCACTGTTGCTGATGTCACTCACCTTCAAAGATACCTTTGGACAGCTCTCCAACATGTAAGCTCTGTGGCGCATGCAATAACTGCATAAAAATTTAATAGCAATACATAGTCAGGCAGGGGGTTGAAACCCCATACTGGTAAGTGTGTGACAAAAACATGCTTAGCTCTTACTCACCCACCCCTTTCCTTTCTTTCTTTGTCTCTGTCTGTCTCTATCACTCCCTCTCTGGTGGATGTGGAAAAGTACATCTGCTTTGCCTAGGCAGCAGCTTGTGTTTTGTAAGTGATGCTCGTGATCAGCTTATGGCCTGTTCATGAATTGCAGCCCCCCAGTAGCTGATTGCATGTGGAACAGCTGTGGTAACATTCCCAATTGCATGGAAACACACTCCTATAACTAGGAACATCATGTGGATGTTGGCCCTTTTCATTCACTGTGAGCAGGACTTCATATCGGTGTTTAGCAAATATCATCACAGATGGTAGTGGGATATACCTCTTACAACATACACTGTGGAGACAGGTGAACAAATAGGAGGGGGATGTTCCAGACATGAGGCTGGAATGTAAGTCTTGCTCTTCTACATTTGAAGTAATGTTGATTTAACAGGGTTTGTGTGGATATAGCCGTTCTACATGATTTAATATCTGTCATGACAGTGTTATGTGGTTGAGGAAACTCTCACCTGTAGGGCTATCTACAGACTGGTCAGTGTTTGGAGTCTTACATGTGTTTTGTTACTCACACATGTCTTATCTTTAGAAATGCAGTAGCATACTCTGAGGATTGCAGTTAGTACATAGTGACAGCCATGTGGGTTACTGACTTCATATCCCTCAGAAGACATATGTCACAACAAACCCTGTTACACCAGTAAATGTATGAGTTTATCACAGCAACATGTCAATACTGGTCCTGTGTTTGTGCCTCCAGCCACAACTCTGTCAACCTTTGTACATATGCCATGCAGTAAGAGGTGCATATGTTCAGTACATCATTATTCACTAACATCATACCTGATAACAAACCAGTGAGATATCAGACTGCTAGACATATTATGTATAGTAGGGCTTATATTTGAGGACAAAACCTGGACATTCTGTTGTAGTGTGCACAGTAGTGAGGTCTGTGTACTTATGGTGATTGTCGACAGAGTGTGTATTGTGAATATGTACCTTGGCCTGTATACAGACTGTAGTAGATGTCATTGCTCTTGGTCCTGTTCAATCTGATGTTGCATGCTGCTCCAGTGTATGGTACCCTATTGGCATACATGTTTGTAGGGCCAAACCGACATGTGTCCCATACCACAGTCAGGCATCGGAATACACTGTGTATTGACCCAGTATATGTAGGGTTAGTGTGTGTGAGTGGCACATATGAGGATGGTGTTGATCACACAGTCCATATACTGTAATATTAAGCATGCTTACCATATGTGACTGTGGCTGTGTTGAAATTGGTTGTGGGTATGCGCTTTCACACAGGTGTCTGTTACTCCGTGCTGTTACATGCCTATAGAGCCTGCTATATTTGCAGGTACTTGTGTATTCCCCCATATGAAATGTAGGCCAGTGTTGTGGCAGTCTGCCTGTAGTTTGCACAGTGCTTTGTGACATGCCTAGAAGCTCAGTGTACTTACCCAGTGTGATGTTATGTCCAGATATTTGCCGGATTTACTGTTGCCGGGCCACCATAACTGTTGTGTATTTCTGACAAGGCAGTGGAATGCTGTACAGATGTATGCCACTAGTCACTAGTGGGTAGTATGTGGGCATGTGACCTCTGCTCCTCTGGTTATTATGTGTCAGCAGACAGGAGTGTGTGAATGCATAAACTATGTAAACTTATCTATTCCAGTATTTTCATGATATCCCCATTTACATGGCTGTAAACATCCACTTTGTCAGGCTTGGTCCACACGTCTTGCACTAAGGGGTTCTGTGTATACCTCTTGACTGACTAGAGTGTTTCAGACTGTCCAAATTTATTGGTCATATCTCTGCTGTATTCCACAGGATCATTACTGTGATATCTGTGGTACTGCACTATGATGATTTTATTATGTCTGTCAGTAACTGATGGCATACATGTCGATATCAGATGTGACTTCACAAACAACATTTCTGTTAAGACAACCCCTGTTACAGTAGCAACAGTCTACATTTATACTTGCAATACTTACATGACATCCCCTTGCACTAAGAGGTTGTGACTACTGGTGCTGAGGTATGACTCCACTACATGTTATGGACATATGTTATACACACACACACACACACACACACACACACACACATATATATATATATATATATATATATATATATATATATATATATATATATATATATATATATATATATATATATATACATATATACACAGATAGATCTATATATGACCATATATATAATGTAATATACAGCTGTATATAAATACATATATATATATATAAAAAAAAAATATATATATATATATATATATATATATATATATATATATGTGTATGTACATGTATACATATGTGTGTGTGTGTGTGTGTGTGTGTATATATATATATATATATATATATATATATGTGTGTATGTATATATATATATATATATATATATATATATATATATATATATATATATATTTATATATCCATATCCTTGTTATATGTAAACATGACTGTTGTATATACCTTCCCAGATGTATCCCACTGTAGTTATCTGATATGTGTATATTTAGTTATAACAACATATGTGATTCAACAGTAATATCACTAACAAGTACTACACAATTGTAGGAGTCATGGCAGTTGCTCAATACTATTCAGTATGTGTACTGACAGATATATTGGAAAAAACAACAACTGACTTCACAGCTGTTATAGTTTAGTGGTTAACTGCTGTGACTATAGTGTATAGGGTTCAAGACCTGCAAGGGCTGTTTATTTTGTTGCTGGGCAGAAAAAGGGCTGTTGGATACAGAGTGATTGAGGCAGTTTTGAGCAGCTTTAAGCATGTTTGCTCGAGTTTTCGTGATGGTAAGCGCTGCTAACATACAGTTAAACAAAAAGGTGCTTACACCGTGTAGGCTTTGCTTACCAGTGCACAAATCTGCTTAGCATTTATATTGCAGCAATGCTGAAACCTGCTAAGCATGGCTCAGCCCTGGTAACCAGTGCTCACATTTTGGTCTGATAAAATAGCAGGGTAATGACATCTTTAATAAGCGTATTTAATTCCATGTACATAACATGCGTCTATGTGCTGTCATTACAGTAGCAGTCTGGGACACCTGGGTATATATGGCTTGTACAACACTCTTTTCCATTTGAATATGTTTCATACATGGGTAGTATCCCAGGTTATATGCAGTCATACTGGCATGTAGTGTAGCATTACATTACTACTGTTGACAGTGCATTCTCAAGTAAGAGTAGATTGCAGATTGTAGTCCTGGAACCAAACACCCCTGCATGCAAAAATTGAGTCTGAGTCCTCACTATCATGTTCTTGGTGTGTGAGCTGTGTGTCATTAAGTATTTGCTACTAGGTATTGATCTGACATGTGGATATTAACTGTAGACTACTGTGTGTATAGGCCATGTCACTGAGGGCTGCTGTCATGTAGTAATGGCAAACCTATCAGTGTCAGATGTCTATCTGTCAACACAGTCATCCTACTGCATAATCACTTGGCTAGCTGATGTGTGTTTTTCCTCTGTACACATATGCAGATGTTGGGACTCCATCTTGGCTGCATACAGGCAATCTACACTTGAGTGACACTTACATGTCTGCCCAGCTGTGTTATGAATGCCATAGCTAGGAATCCACAGCCTGTACGTACCACATGCCATTGATACCTCAACTACACTACCACAGTCAACAAAACATGCTTGGGTACACATCTCCAAGACAGACACTGACCATGTTATGTAATACATGTTGCATACATGTCAACTGGAGCACCTCACTGGCCCTCTGCAAGAGGCAACCAGATGATTGGATGTTGCATGTAACTCTCACCCTGAGGATCACCCCTGTGGTATCTGTTGATAGATGGCCTGCTGGTACATGGCAGGTGGCATGATACCACTGTACACACATCCCCTACACTTCCCATCTCTCCATGGACAATAGCCTGGTACACACCTATGAACACCCGCACCAATGGACCCCAGTACTGACAAATGTGTACATATGCATTAATGAGAATAACAGTGTCTGTGTGTTTGTAGACCTGTAGTTGATAAAAACCTGAGGCCCTTCACACTCACAGTACCCTCCATTGCCATAGTTAGATGTGACTGCTGCTGTACTGGACATAACATGTACCTTGTTACACTCTTCACTCTAAGGGCTACCTGGGGCTTGCAGTACCAGCACAACACTGTTGTACAAATGGGTTGATGGGCATGGGATCCCGTCTGAGTTCTGGCAAGTGTGTGTATGTATGCAAGTGTGTATAGTTGTAGGATGCAGCATTCTAAGGCCACATTCTCCTAATACAATGCACCTTGCCACGTAGTATTAGGGATAGTGATGTTGCTGACCGTAGTAGAGCCATGACAATGCATCACCCTACTATCCCTGTGGCATGTGCATGAGATGCATATCCCTGTAGTAGCAGTCTTGGGATAGACAAATGGTTATATTGCAGTCCTGGTCAATGTGTGATGGTGGATATGTCAGAGTATTATCATGGGTTTCAGTGCATACAATATCCACTGTGGGGTGTGGGTGCTGGGTATACTGTCTTTACACCATGGTACCTCCAGTACATGTCCCATGTTCCACTGTATGGGGATCACTGTCACCATCAACCGTAAAGGTAACTAATAACACTATCCAGTCCAGTTATGCATGTGCTGTGTGCAACTTATCTGTAACAGAATGGGCACACTGACAAGGTATTTAACACTGATAAGCCCAGGTCTCTCAGATGCTTGCATGACTGTTATGTGTTTGTCAATGTGTATATGACTGCATGCCACACTATGTATTGTCCATAAACAACCAGTACATCCCCCATTACCATACTGTATAGGGCCTGGGAATGTTCTTCACGTAACATGTAACCTGGAACACACCTCATCCTAAAAGCTGTGTGGTGTGTGCATTTAAGACCACACACATCAGTAGCACTACATACCTAGGTAGGGGTTCTGGTCCCAGTGTTGCCAAGTAAGAGTGTGTGTGTATGTGAAGGAATCTACTTCTGTTTGCAGAATATATATGTCCCAGGTATATTCCTGTGGAAATACATTCCATCACAACTAGTGGTAGATAGGTAAACGCCCTCTTCCTCACTGTATAGGTGTACTGGGGTTGGTATATATAGCTGGGTGTGAATCTTGTGGACACAGCCACCATCATTGTAGTTACAGTTGAGTGTATCCCCCTGCTTAGCTGGCTCTAATACTGTACAGTTCATGTTATAGTTGTCAATCACACTATCTGTGGTTCTACAGCACTTCACACCCTCCAAAGGGTAGGGCTGTGCCACCCACACCAGCACACCTATGTGTACTGAGTTGAGGATTGCACTACATTGGGGAAGGGGACATATACCCTGCCAGTGCCATCATCAATGACATTAAACTAGCAAACTGCTTATTTCCCAATGTGTAGTTGTGCCTATTCTTTCTTGGTGGAATTACATAGGCTAAAATGGGTTCCTTGCACAGGTATATACATCCATGTGTACATGTATTCCATCAACACCAAAGCCTCTGTGTGTGTTATACACAAACATGTGGTGTGTACCACCCAGTACACTTACCATTGTCCACTGTAGAAGGGCTGCTGACATCAGCCACCATGCACTCACATGTATACACCCCCAGACCTATCAGCCATGTGGCACATGCAGTAACTGTTATACAGACCTGTGACATGTGTTCACCTGTACCCAGGATATGGCACAGCCAAGGTGTCACCACAGTGCCATACCCCTTGGTCACAACAGCAGACCATCATCCTGCTGACACATGGATACCTACAACACAAACGGAATACATTATGGAGTCCACAATTACTCAGTGTTAATAACAGCTATAATGCATCATTGCTGGACAGCTACACTTCCTGACATGTAAGCATTAAACTTTACTGCTGACAACATGTTACACAGCATTACATTGGTACACAGTAGTACAGTCACCCTGTGCATCAGAACCATATTAGCCTGTTCCTGCATTGATTTTATGGATGACAGGGATGTGGCACAGGTATCATCATATGCACAGGATATGTTGTTGGTTTGCCTGAGACCTAGGCTGAGCCATATGTTTGACACTGTGTGTGTGTGTGTGTGTGTGTGTGTGTGTGTGTGTGTGTGTGTGTGAGGGTTCAATTATTATTGGGCTGTTGTGATGTGGTGTGTGTAGGTATGAGGTTGCCCTAGCTGTGTTGGTGATATGTGTGTGTATGCATGCACACAGTTCTGCCATGTGGCTGCCCTATAGAGGTTTGTTGGACAGCTGCAGACCATACCTGGCAGGGTGTGCAGTTCACTGTCTCCAGCCATGGACATGAGAACTGTGCCTGCCAGGGGTTCCATGGGCACCACCAGGTACAAGCCACAATATGGAACTCTTCCCTTGATGATGACATATGTCTGCTGGATCCAGGTCCTTCTTGGGACTGACCAGGGCCATGTCCACATGGCCTGCTTTGGTGTTGTGTGGACAGCTCCCCCCTGCAGTTCTGGGGCTGGTACTGCCACTACGGGAGTGGCTCTGAGTTCTGGCACGTCCATGTCGACCTCCAGCTGTTGGAGTTGCTGACCTACATCCACATGGCCATTGCACTAATCCCACCATATGCTCACGCACAGACATTCCACAGTCGAAGATTCCCACCATCTCACCCAACTGTCTAGCCATGACCTCTGCAAAATAATGGTGGGCACCTGCAAGATCACAGATGTTGTTAATAACAGCTGAATAAGTAGCCCTCTGCAGCCTCTGACCCTGCCTGGTGTACCGTTCCATACGTGCCTGTGCATCCATGATGGCCTGAAACATGCGTCTGGTGGCACCAGATGTGGCACCTCTGCCAGGGGCATGATGACCAGCAGCCCTCCTATGAGCACCCCTGTACATCTGCCTATGTGGTACCCACTGGACATCTGACTATGGCTGTTGTGTCCAGACACACATTCCATAGATACCACACTGTCCTGTTCCATGCCACCAACTGCCAACTGTCCCTCAGCTATGGCCACTGCTGATGGGGTATGTATAGGCAATGTGACTGTGTGCGGGGATGGGGTGGATAACAGTGGGGTGTCAAATGATGGCACAGCTTCAGCCCCTGACAACCCTGCCTGTGCCTCAACACACCTATCATCATTATCAGTGTCTGTATGGACACCAACATCAGATTGCCTGCAGGAGGGACCCTGACCCACTTTGCCACCTGTGAGGGGAAAACAAGAAATGCACTTTAAGACCTGTACGTCATTGCTTAACAGTACACACACACACACACACACACACACACACACACACACACACACACACACACTGACATTCCACCCTACTACTTACCTGTCCCTGAGTTTACAGAATGTCCCTAGTTTTCTCTCTTATTTTCCCCATCCTGCATCAGTCTTGAATAATTACAGTCAATAATAACAATAATTAATGTATCATTCTTTTAATTGCTCAGAAAATGATCACAAAACAAGACATGTTACTCCATTAACTCTTTAACTTGATTGGAGTCATTTTTCAAAGACTGAAGACCACAGACGAAGAATCCACTTTTCTTTTTTTTCTTTTTGGTTCGTGCAATTTTTTCAAAGACTCCCTGATGTCATCAAGTGTTCACCCTGGTTTTGTCCAGATGTCTTGAGCATGGCCCCCATATGTTATGGGCTACTACAGTTAGTCAATAATGTCACGCACTGGAGTTTCATACTTAACTATTGTTCAGTAGATGCAAGATCTGTTGCTCTATTAACTTCTTATGTGGACTACAGTAATATTTGGTTTTGTCTAGTAATTCCCCAATGCATCTTTAGTGCTGCATACTTGGGTGTTCTTTCACCTTTCTGCTGATTTGCAATTAAAAAAGTATCCCTGGTGTCTAGTTTTCCCTCCCAATGCATCTTTCATGCTGCAGACTTTATTGTTCTATCGGCTTTCCTGTGATTACATTTCAGAAAAGTATTCTCAGTGTCTAATTTGTCTGTCCATTTCCATCTACTGCACAATTTCTAAGGGAAGTTGAGAAGTATGAACAATCCCACACTCACGCATGTGCATACATGGACACGCACACACATATACACACACGCATTCTACATACATCACCCCCTCTCCACTCCACCAGATAGCACTTACAGACAAATTCATCCCCCCCACAAACACACTTACAGGTGAGGTTGCACAAATATATTACACACAGACCTCTCATTACCCATCTGTCAACATGCATGATATATGGCACTCAATAGCATGCAGTGCAGCTATAGTCAGTCCTTGTTACTAACATTATCCAACATTATACATCTCTGTGATGCATGGGTTGTGTTAGTAGGTGATGCCCCTTCCCCTGGAACACACTGCACCCATGTACACAGTATTGCTGTGCACCTATTGGGCACCCTGGCATGTACTGTGCACCATACCTTACAGGTGTGCACACCATTGCTGAATGTATATATGTGTGTCAGTTATATTTGCTCTGCTGCTCACAGCCCCTATGTGTTTGTCCGACACATACCTGGGATGATATGTGGACAGATGTCATTTGTGAATGCCTGATGTCTGATTTACAGATCTAATCATCAGCAGTGCATGTCTGGCCAATGAAATACAATTATACTGACAATCTTCAAATCTTACCATGGCTATGGGGAGTGTACACACCCTTATTGATATGGCACCCTCTTCCCTGATATGCCATGGGGCCACATTACTGCATATGTTAACATTACACAAACCTGATATGTGACATATAACCTGTGCAATCAAATGCAGTATCAAACAAATGTGTTAGTTGTCCAGCTGCTGATTGAGATGCATGCAATTTGTGGGTACATATGTGTGCACACCCTTATCATGATGGTTTGCTGCACTGACTGTTATGTGTACGACAGCAGTCACTATTCCTGGAAGGGGTATACTAGCATGGACCATCTGGTTTTGCCAATATTTGGTCACTCTGCCCTACAAATGTCCCCCAACTCTGCATGATTGCAAGGTCAACTCATGTGCACAGCCCTTGGAGGTCACACAATGCCGACACTATTGCTGTGGAGTCAGGGTTATGTCTGCCACAATTCATGACCATGACTGTGTGCAGATACAGCCATTCTTAGAGAGCTTTGGATCTCTGCTTCAGTGCACTTTTGTGTTTCAGAATGACACCCCCTCCCCATCCTCAGCCTTTTTGCAGATGCTTGACAACTATGGCCTACACACGTGTGTCATTTTGCAGTGTCCCAAACTCTGAACACCATGTGTACTGGCGTAGTCCCTGCTAATGAATGGCAAACATACAGGTGTACACTGGCACCAGCAAGGTACAGATGGGGATGGTGGGCCTGAGGTGGGGTGAGGTGGGGTGAGGTGTTGGTTGTGCAGCACATGTATCTTAATTGATACTGTCTGGAGGTTTCCAACTTAGTCTTGGTGCACTAGTACACATTGTAACACATGGCTTTGGGGGACTTTTGATGTTATGCATACACTACCTGTAGAGAGCCCTGGCTGATGTTTCCTGTGGAACAACTGTCCCAGCTGATTACCCTAACCCATGGGCCATACTTATGCAGAGTCCAGGCAATTGCCGACACAGGTACTGCGCAGCCAGTACTTGCTAGACATTCCTACAACTCCCTCAGTGTTGTGGCATATTACTAGGCAGCCTGCATGACCAGTTTGCAACATGTGTCGTCATCTGTCTTGGATGGCCATTTGTTTATTTTCTACATTAATCCTGTCCCATAGATCCTTGCCACATACATGACTGTCTGCACTGTTTGCCATGGTATATGCAATGGTGAGGTAAGGCTACATCTCCAACTCCTAGGTACTACCTGTTGGGTGTGGGATCCATTCCATGGCTTTGTAAGATGTGTGCAAGCCACGGCTGTGCCTGTTGCAGGTAAGTGGGCACATTTGATGGTCAAACGTCTTGGACCATTTCTTGGTGTGACATTGAGGACCTGTACTTGCTGGAAGGTCCACACTCATGAAGAGTGCATGCTGTCAGTACCTCAAAAGCTGCTTCCAAAATATGTTATTTGGAGTGTATGCACACATATGCTTCCAGTGTTTGTGAATGTATGTATTCCCCATATTTGCTGTCCTGACATAGGATTCCATATTACACATTCATTGCTCATGTTAGGGCCACATTACAGGTTGTAAGGGTTGTGGAATGCAGTATTGTGATATGCCGTTGTGCAGATCTGTAACAGTTGCCATTGTAATAATGATATATACACTGTTGTAGCACTGTATAAGCATGATGTTTCAGACATGTCCCACCATTATGTTCATCTCTGTGCACACATCTTGCAATGACAGGTTGTTAGTTATATTGCAGGACTCTTACATAACTTTCAGATACACCACCATGGTGACCACTGTGATGCCGTGCAGTTAACAGCAACAATAAGTGAACATGTACAGCATGCATTATGGGTAGGTGTGTTAAATGTTTGCATGGAATATACCATGGCCATAACATGGCTGGTGTATTGGCAAACGTGAACAAACACCATACTCACCAGCTACAGGCTGCTGCCTCGGAGGTATACCAGAGGGACCTACATAGCTGTGTGAGAGATGTGATGGCAGTAGCCACACCTGTGGCATTGGTACAGGGTGGGAGCAGCATTACAGTACATCAACAGTACAAACTCACAATACTACAGATTATGCACATCTGTTTATTACTACAGCACAGCAACAGAGTATATATATTTCATCTCACATATGCATGATTAAACTCTACAGATGCAGATGGATACGCAACAGTGGTCTACTGATGTGCCCTGTGGCCTTACCTGTACGCTCCTCATCCATTGTGTGGGTAGCACCCACCTCCGCAATGCTCTCTGCTAGATCTTGTGTTTGCAGGTGGGCAGGTGCCCCAAGGCTGGTGAGGAGCTCCTCAGCATGTGTCAGGGGGGGGCTGGATGGCTTGACCCCCTCCATGGCAAGCTGGTCCCTCCTAACTGTAGCAGCACACCGACGGGCATGGCAGAGTAGATCAGTGCACCAATGTCGGACCTGCTCATAACTGCGGTTATGCAGGCCGACATTGTTTACCCTGTGGACAAGATTGTTCCACAGGTCAGTCCTCTCCTGCAGATCATGGGCTGTATGTCCAAACAGGGTGTGGTAGTGCTGCACCAGGTATGTAATGATGAAGTCATTCTCCTGGGGTGTGTAGATTGGTAGCCTCTCCTGAGACATGGTGCCTGAAAGACATAAA
Source organism: Protopterus annectens (assembly GCF_019279795.1). NCBI lineage: Eukaryota > Metazoa > Chordata > Ceratodontiformes > Protopteridae > Protopterus > Protopterus annectens. Next base: position 102,860,833 of record NC_056727.1, on the reverse strand, counting down.
GAGGAAAACAGGTCTGAGGACCTCATACTGCAAGGATATAATAGTTGTTAATAGGATTTACCTTTATAAACATGATTTGCAGAAGGGCAAACTGCACATACCCGAAAGGCAGTGTGCAAGATATACAAACGCCGAATGTAAAAAGGTGCAAATGTGCAATGAGCGAATTCACAGTGAGATTCGCTCATTGCACATTCGACATTCAGGGGCAGATTGCACTATAGTGGGGATTGGAAAATGGTTCCTTTCCCCACTGTAGTGCAATCTCAGAGTTAGAATAATAAAGTAGGGGGTGTGGGGGTCGCAGCTCCCCACCTGGGGGTTGCAGGGGGGCTTGCCCCTTGCTTTGCACTTTGTTTTTTTTTTTATTCGACTTTCATGTTCAAAAAACAGCAAATTTACTGTTCGATTTGCTGTTTTTCGAACATGTAGGTGTATCAGCATTGTTAGTTTCATGGATTAGAGTCACTCATATGAGCACTCGCCCTTCTGCAAATCGCAGTTATAAAGGTAAACCATTAATACACATCTCTGTTCCCCCCCACCATATCTGCAATAACAATCTGATCACACAGCTCAATGGGTATGTTTACAGCAGACCTACTGTTGAGACATATATCATATTGCACAACCATTTAGTTTAAACTAATTTGACATAAATATGAGAAACACATGATTCACTGGTCATCTGATGAAGTCTACTTGTAAAAGACGAAAACACATTGTTATAAGAGAAGGCGTTTATGTTTGTGGAGTTTTATGTTCATATATAGTGGTTTGAATAAAACTGTCAAATTATCTGGTTTTTGGGTCTCCGCTTCGTTTGCTCTGCATTTTTGTTTGGTTTAACATGAACAGATATTCCCATTAACCCAAAACACCAGATATGGAACAGTTGCATAGCAAACAGAACACATGCATATATGGAACCACAGTGGCCATTACAACAGCATGCAGGTTACATTGATGGCAGCATGTCACCAATGTGGGAGTATTTCAACATGGCACATGCATAGAAACACATTTCAATATTTCTCAAACAATAGGAATATGTCCCAACAGTAGATTTAATTGTACACATACCCATTGAGTTGTGTATTTAGATTATTGTTGTAGATATGGTGAGGGGGGAGAGAGAGATGTCAATTAACAACTTGTATATCCCTGTAGTTCTCACTATTTTCTTAGTCACTGCTGTAATCTGTACCTTACAGGTATTATTATTACACTACCCTATGGCCTTAGTTTGGACAGTGGCATGTTTGTAAACAACTATATACGTGAACTGTGTTTTACCTACAGTATACACCTCTTACCTGGTATACCTGTGGAGGTATTGTTTGTTAACACTACCTGACTGTTTCTACGCATATTCCCAGATTACAGGTTGATGTTATACACATATCTCTCAATCTCTTATTGCACTCACTCTGGTCAAGGCTTGACAACATGCAGGTGGAAATGGGACATATTTTGACAATTGCCCTCATAAACGTTTGGTGAGTTGCTACAATGACAGGTTTGTTTTCATATACATTTTCTGAATATTTACAGGTCTGACAATCAATTATATGTCATTAAAAGCTGCCTAAATTTCAGAGATTATCATGCTGATTTTCCAGGGGGACAGGGTTACAGGCTGTGGATATGGGCCAATTATCTGGACATTCTGAACAAATCTGTACAGTTGAGGGGTATGATTCTGCATACAGCTTACTACCACTCCCTGGATTTGAACCATGGCTGTGCCTGCTAAAAATAAAACAGTCTACATCACAGTTGAGTGTGCTATTTAGATATTGCTTTGTAGCTCTTCACTGATTTCTGGCTATAAGAATCCCGTGGTTTTACAATCTGAACTTGTAATTACAATACTCTTACACAAGGATTCCTAGACAGTTTTATTATGTAGCACAGTGTGGGTGACAGTGATGAGTAATACATTATTATTTAGAGAAACTGCAACACTAACAATGTCATACAATACCAGACTAAACAGTACCAGTCCAGGATTTCAATCTTTTATTTTCAGGCACAGTTTTCTTATCTGACAAACCTGTGGAGGGAATGTTTGTTAACACTACCTGAATGTTACTACACATATTACCGGATTCCACATTATTATTATGCACATACTTCGCACTCTGTTACTGCACACACTCTGGTCATAGCTTCACAACATGGGGATATAGATGGGACATAATTTGCATAGTACTCTCATAACATGTTGGTGAGTTGCTAGAGTGACAGGTTTGTTCTTATAGATATATTTCTGACAGTAATGATGTCTGACAATCAGTTGTATGTCATTATTTGCTGTCTAAACCTCTGGAATCATCCCACTGATTTGCCAGTGGGACAGGGTGACAGGCAGAAAAATTAAGCCAATTATCTGAACGTTCTGTACAGTTGAGAGGTATGATTAGGCATGCAGCTTACTACCACTCCCAGGATTCGAACCATCGCTATGTGTGCTAACAATACAACAGTTTACATCACAGTTGAGTGTGCTATTTGGATTTTGTTGTGTACCTTTTCACTGTTTTCTGTCTAAGTCTCCCTTAGTTGTACAATATGATCTTGTGATTACAACAGTCATATACAGACATTCCTACACATTTTATTTATGTAGCACAGTGTGGGTAACAGTGCTTAATACAACAGTACTATTAAGAGAATGCAAGACTAAATTACCATATGATACCAGAGTAAACACAAGCAGTCCTGGAGTTAGAGCTTTATTGCCAGGCTGTTACCCTTTTATTTATATACAACCTATATGAGACTCTTCATGCCATATTGTCTGGTTTATTCAGTATATCCCATACACAATACAGGTTTTATACTGGAAATTAACTTTCTACTACTTTTAGATTTATTTCTTATGACAGTGCATGCAAGATTATTACTAACCTGCCTCAGAGAAATAAGAGGAATATTTAGCCATACCTATCCATAATATACAGGAGCTAGGTAATTATTAAACAGTTAGTAGAATGAGTACTTACACACTGCTGGGACATCACACTGCCTAGCTTCTTGGATCCACTGATACAAGAGCTCCCTCTTCCTCCATTTCAGGTCAGCATAGTGATGCCTGACCTGCTCACCAGTTCAAGGGATGCCAGTGGCACTGGTGAGGTTATGGGTGAGACAGTCCCAGGCTTCCGCTTTATATTGGGAACCCTGGTACTGGGCTGCAACAGTCTCTCTTCAAGGACTTTTACCAGGTGTCCTGCCATGACCTTAGACTGCTGGATGCCCCAGCACTGCACTTGGAAGTGAGACCCTTCCACAACACCGGCCATTGTGCCTACAGGAGGAAGCTGCAACCAGTTAAGAGATGTATTCCCTCCTGTGGGGTTTAAATAGGGCCAATTTCCTGCACTTTGCCATGATTGGATGGTTTTGAAATGCTAAGCTAAGGGCAAACCTTCTTACCTAAGGTTGGCATTGCTTAAAGGGGCATACCAATAGGCAAATCTATTGAGCTGGGCTACGCATTGCTTACACCTGGTAAACAGAGGTGTGCAATGCTTAGCTTTGCTTATTTTTAAATTTGCACACTATTTACTGTTTGGCATTGATTTAGCATTCATTACATGTTATATATTTGTTTAGTATCCCTGATTCATGTGTACGTACACTGTATGGGGTACTTGTGTTTATCGGGGGATTTCATCACTTTATTAGAATGACACCTCACATCTGGACTTAATGCAGTACACCAGTTCACAAATATATGTTATTTAGTAGGTTATACAACAAACAAATTGTTTATAAATTCCTTTCACATGTAAATTGTGGTTTTACTATAGTGAGGATCTGTTTGGGTATACCTCAATTTTGTGTAAAGCTGTGATGGCTTTGTGGTTAAGTGCTGTGACTGTAGTGTACAGGGTTCAAGACCTGCAGGGGCTGTTTATTTTGTTGCTGGGCAGAATAAGTGCTGTTGGACACAGAGTGGTTAAGGCACTTTTAAGCAGTTGTAAGTGAGTTTGCATGGGTTTGCGTGATGGTAAGCAATGCTAACTTCTGGTTAAATATTCTTACACTCAGCTTCTAAATTGCTTACACCCGCACAAACAGGATTAAACCAGCTTACTACTGCTTAAAAGTGCTTACTCCCGCTTACCCCTGCACTAATTTAGAAAGAAAAGAACCATGGGTCTTGGTAAAGTGGTAGATTTGGACACTATACATTCTTTACACTATTTGCTGTTTAGCATTGATTTATCATTCATTACACATTATAACTTTGTTTAGTATCTCTGATTCATGTGTACGTATACTGTATGGGGCACTTGTGTTTATCTGTGGATTTTTTCACATTATTACAATGACACCTCACATCTGCACTTAATGCAGTACTCCAGTTCACAAATATGTTATTTAATAGGTTATACAGCAAAAAAAATGTTCATGAATTGCTTTCACATAGTAAATGGAATTTACTACAGTGAGGATCAAACCGGGAATGACTGCTCGCAAAGTGAATGCTCTGACCACTACACTATTGCAGTGCTGCTTCTATTGAATGTATCTTGCTATTTACCTTCTTGTGCCATTTAAACTAGAGTATGCGTAGCTAAGCAATGGGCAAACCCGTGCAGCTATGGGTAAATTTAATCAGTTTGATAAGAAAAAATATTTCTAGTGTTATTTTCTCTAAGAAGTGACAGGTTTCAGTTATTGCTGTGGATTTCTGCATGCATCTGCACATTTGACAGAAATCCTAGTGTGTTTGTTGTCATTGTTGTCATAGCTCTCTATCAATCAGGGACAGATCTCAACAGAAACAGGGACAACTCTGGAATAAATCGGGGACTATCAGGGACACTTTTCAAATATTAGTTCTATTAACTTGAGACATTACCAGAATTAGAGAATAAAAATGTGAATTAATATACATTTCCTGACATGAAATAACTACTCAGCTCTTCATTATTGTCATATTTATTTATTAAGTATAATTCACCACCTTTTGTTCAACAGGCAAAAGTGTTAACAGGGATTCAGAGGGATAAAGCTGAACTTTGAGTCAACATCAGGGAGGTCCCTGAAAAGCAGGGACAGTTGAGAGGTCTGAGTTGTACTATAAGCGTTCTTGTTCATTTTGATTGCCGAATAGCAATTCTTAAGTGCAGGGGTGTGTATATTGTGAGAGCTCTGCTCTTAGACACACCCGCTGCACTCATCCATTTAGGAGCAGAGGCAGATTGCCTTCATGACTATGCATGGTGCACTGCTGTGCTGCTCTTCAATGGTCGCTTCCTAAGCTATTGCTGCACAGACGTTTACTGAATCTCGGGGATTATCTCCTAGCTATTGAAAGAAAGCAATAAAAGAAAGAAGTATTCTTTTTTATTGCTCTTTATCAGACTGCCTCCATGGAGCATGATAATTAGATTTAGAGTTGCCTTTACAAGTATTTATTTATTTGCTAGGGGAGAGCTTTATTATATTCATTGTTCTTTTTTATTTATTTATTTGCTTTCTCTTAAAACTTATAACTATATAAAATACACCTACTTGCCAATGCAAGCCATTCTTGTACCTCCAAACTTAAATCAGATCCTTCAGCAAAAATAACCTCACTGAGCAGAAGTAACTTAAAATAATGAATGCAAACTGCAAACACTTTTAATATCAAAGGAGTTTCAAATAAACACACAACCTTGCACTTTCATCCCCTACTTAAAAATGCCTCAGGACTTCATCAGAGTTAAAAAATTCCAATGACATTGCTGACTTTTATATGCACTCATGTTTACATTTTAAACATTTTTATATTTTAAACTGACAGTCTGTTTAAAAAATGAAAATATAAGTGCACATAAAAGGAAGTAATGGCATTGTAATTTTTTTAACTCTGATGAAGTCCCAAGGTATTTTTAAGTAGGGGTTAAAAGTGCTAAGTTGTGTGTTTATTTGATAGTATTTTGATATTTAAAGTGTTTGTGGTTTGCATTTATTGTTTTAAGTTATTTTGGATCAGTGAAGTTATTTTTGCTGAAGGATCTGATTTAAGTTTGAAAGTACAAAAATGACTCGCATCGGCAAGTACTTGTATTTAGTTCTATTCATTTGCAGTTACTACTTATTGTACTAGATAAAGCTGTGAGACTGAACCCAGTCATTCCCCTATGCTAGAATGAGAAAAAGCACATAATTTTTTCTTATATCATTCTCTTTCGAAAATACTTTTTCTTCTTTTTTTTTACATTGCAGTAACTACATTTCTTAAAAGTGAACAAAAAGAAAGAGAAAAGAAGGAAAAAACAAGGGCACCTGTTTACTTTATTATCCCCATTACACTTGAAAATAACTGAGAAAAATTTACTTTTTGGCATGCAGAAATCATGCACTATACAAATATTACTGTTAAGAACAAAAGTTAATTTTACTTACAGTTAACTCTTTCCTTCTTCTTCCCCTCTTCTAAGTGTTCTTCCAAAGATTAATGTCATGAAGTAGGATATATGCTTTAGAGTCCCCTACAAGTTAAACAAAGTAAAAATTTTCCAACATTTCCAGGTTTTCTTGTTCTGTCATGTTTCACAAATATAATTAATGCTTTATAATCCCACATTTATTTGTCAATTTCCAAGTTGCTAGTTTTATTCCTGTTTATCTCAATCTCCCAAATCCAGTCTGTGGTTCTTTTTCAACATACTTACGGTTCTTCTAGTCAGCTCTTTGGATTTTTTCTTTCTCTCAAGCATTTTCCATTGAAACATTGGATAAGGTTTTACTGGTGTAATCTCTCTGTGTTTTTTATTACCAGAAGAACAAGAAGCAGAACTTCCTTCTGTTTCACAAGTCACTTTTTGTTGTCCAAACATTTGTATTTCCTCCTTAACATGTTCTACATCAAAAAATTATTTTGTCTCTACAGTCAACGACTGTGAGCAGGAAAGAATATTATGAAGACTGCTGGATACAGCAGTTTGCCCTGATTAGTGGAATAAATTTACTCCTCTTCTGCCTGGTGTACAGTGAATAATCATTTTTCACAAACACTCTACTATCTCCTACTTTTATTGCTTTGTCCTTCTGCCACAGTTTTGTCAGAATTAACTCCTTCTGCTGGTAGGATTGCATCTTTACTATTAAAGGTCTAGGTTGCTTTCTCATGGGCAGGTTGGGCACATACACACGGTGTGCCCTTTCAATTAACAATGCCTGCTCTGGAATGACAGTCCAGTTGCTTATTTCTGCTTTCATAAAATTAATATAGTCTTCTCCTTCCAGCTTCTCTGGTACAGCAGAAAATCTCAGGTTTTTCCTGCATGCTAATACTATTATGTTTTGAAACATCTCTTCTTGAGCAGTTTCATATTCTGTCAGCCTTTTCTTTATTTCATCCTCTGTTTTTTTTTTGCAGTTTTATCACCTCATCTGAATATTTCTTTAAATCTTCTTTCATTTTATCCAGCCTTTTGTTATTGAGTTGATATACTCCATCATAGTTTCATTTATTTTAATCAGCTCTGAGTATATTTGACTTATTTTGCCTCTAGGTTACTGGAAGTCATGTCTTGCACCAAAGCACAAGCATCCATTGCTTTTTGCTGAAGAGCTGCAGAATTCTTCCCAGTGTTTTTTCCTCTCCTTCTGTGGTTCATTTTCTTTCAGGTTCTCTGAATTTCTTTTTGCTGACACCCAGGTACTGCACTTACTAGCCAGTTACTGAAATTTACCCCCCTTCAAAAAAAAAAAAAAAGAGTTTAGTGGCTCTCTGTTCTGAGTTTCTGTTTTCACATTGGGAGAGCTGAAATTAAGCAGTTACTCATTGTGCAGCCATCTTGGAAGTTGATGTACATTTCATCTTATGGCATTTTAATAATGTCATTACTTTGCTGAAGACTACATCTTCCATTGGCTGAATAGGTTATCACTGTTCCTTCAATGGCATGATTTTGACATGTGTGAAGTAGGGTTTCCTTTGTGGTGTGCAGAGATAATGTCAAGTCTATAAACTTAATTTTTCATCTTGATAAAGGTTTGATTCCATCATTAGATGAAACCTTTACTGCCTGTTTTTATAAGTCTCTTTCATGTGTATGTGTTACCACTTATCTGTTTACCCCCTTCTGTTTTATCATTTGTAGTCCTCAGCATCTGCACAAGGCCTGTCAACAAGCAAGTGTACTATGTGATGCTACATGGCATTTCAAATTGTTTTTGCAAAATGTGGTGAGTTTTTGTCTTAGAATGCATTGGCATTGGTTAGCTTGGCTCAAATAACAATGTATCCACTATACTATAGTAAAACAGAGTTTGTGGAATAAGCTGTGATACACTTGCTGTTCCTTATTTATCACACTGCTGGATTATCATATAAAGTGTAAGGGAGGCTACATTTGATATGAGTATAGTGAATACTGCTGCCTACCTAATGATTTTATTGAATATGTTGTGAGAGTTTCTTACAGTCATACCTCTCAACTGTACACATTTTCACAGAATGCCCAGATTTCTACCTCATATTTTGGTTATTTTTTCATAAAATTGTGGTTTCTGCCAAATTAATGACAAATCATTAAAGATTGAAGTTGGACAATAATGACAGATGTTTGTGTTTTAGACTGCATATTAATTCTAATCTAAAACCTGTTATTCTATCAACTTTCTAAGTTTGTAAGAGCGGTATTTAAAATTGTCTCTATTTTTGGGCCTTTGTCCTACTTTTATTTATGGCTTTGCCCAGATGTTTTTTGCTCTGAGAGATTGAGAGGTATCCTTGCAATGTATGATTGAAAGTTAGTACTCCTCTGCTGTGAGCTACAATAATCAACCTCTTTGTAAAGTTTCATTTCTACTGCCAAAGGCTTGAATCCTCACATATGTTGTACAGTAATGCAAGTTTTCTCCATATTAATATTACTTGTGGAAGTGTATGCTACATTTGGTATCAACAAAACACCATCCTTATGTCAACATCATGTTTCCAATTTCTTATACCTTTGTCAAGCAGATGTATGTGGATGTATTGGTTATTGTCCTGCAGCTTCTCTACCCATGTGTCAGTCACTTAATGGTACAGAGCAGGACACATTCTGAATGAGGAAAGAAGTAATGCAAACACATCATACAGGTGTTTATAAATGTGCCGTAACACAGACTGTTATATGTCTCTCCATGTCTGTGTCCCTCATCACCTCTTCTGTCTCAGCACATTACACTGTAACATATTTAGTAGGCAGATGTATGAAATGTTCATCTTATATCATTTGGCTACTGTCTTTGCTGTGAGGAAGCATAATGCCTACACTTCACAAGACATCCTGCCCTACAAACATAGTTAGAATATGTGCTGAGTCGTAATACTTATTTCAAAATACATAGAATCCTTGTCATGTTTAACAGGTTGTGCACCCAATTATCTTGTGATTTCCCTTGATGCATGAATAATATATAATAGGTATAAAGGATTGTTTCAGTAGACATTACCGACACAGTTTGTGCAATCGTGTATTTAGGATAATCATTCCTATGTAGTTTTACAGTGACCAAAATTACTTATGAGATTCATTTGTAAAATGATCTGCATACTGGTCTCAAAACCTACTTCAACTCTACTTGTTTTATTCAGCTCACTGAGCTTGCACACTGTTCCACAGGGAAAGTTAGGTGACAGGTGGATTTCTATACTCTGTCCTGTGCAGAGTAATGATGGCCACACATCACTGTTAAGCCTGTTTGCGCTACAGAAGGTTAACCACATTGAAGTTTTCACTTTTTTCTCTAACTCATTACATCCGAGTGATGCCTCCAGGTGCATCTGCAGTTAACTCCTACTGACAGCTCAAGGTGTCAAATATTGCTTGCTCATATTTGCATCAATAATTCCAAAACCATGCTATGTACAAGGTTCTAAAAGATTTCATCTTAAAGCTTACACAATAGCACTCAGCTACATTAATATTTGTCTAGTACATGTAAATATATATTAATTGCTGTTTTTATGATTTATATAGATATAATTTTCACATTTTTCTAAATATATCTGCAATCAAATGACACAGAACTCTTTAGCCTCAAACGAAAGCTCTTAGCTAGATGAATAAAATGCTGCTGACAGTATGTGTATAACTTGAGTGGTTGCTGAGATATTGTAAGTTGTTTACAAAATATTACAAATGTAATACTTACTGTGTTTACTGTGATTTATAAAATTTGGTGTAAGACCTAGAACCTAAAGAATACTATCACTATAAAATGGTTTGCGCTGAAGAGTTTGCAATTTATACTTCTTTAATCATCCTTATGGTTCCAGAGATATGAACATTTGTTTGAAATGTGAGAACATAATTTGATTCTGTAAAAAGGCTTAGGCTCCTCCCATTGGAAATTACATTGCAAACTTCGTGAGCTCCACTGGAGTGAATGAGTTAAGCAGTGTGCCATATTTGCTTGTCATCTAACATTGCGCCAATGGGAAAGTCAAGCTCAACAATTCATTTTTGAACTAAGCTTTGGCCCTCACATGTTAAAGGTAGACTCCAACAAGGAAATCTGCATCCTGTTAACATAAAAAACATCTGTTTTACATTTAATCACAGTCACAGCATTTTCTGTCTGCTCCTTATTTATGCAAATGCTGGCATGGAATACAACTGAACAACACTGAACACTGTTACTTCATATTCCAAGTTCAACACCCCAAAGTATAAATCATGCATGCATGAATACTTTTCAGCATCCATGCAATTAAGTTTCTCAGCATTGTGCTTTAGGAAGACATTTTGAACAAAGATGAGTATTGCTACTGGATTGTATTACTTCATTACATGGAAATTGCTTAATGAACTAAGTGAACTGCGTGGCTGACTGAACACTTCATTCTTACAGTTATATCTGCACTGCAGCACTTATACTTACAAATGATATACAACTACATAGAGCCTTGGCACACATACTTCATCATTACTTAGCCCTACTGCACTGGAGCAGTAAGGATTATTTTGTACTGACAGTGCACATTGCCCATGCATGAACAGATATCATTGCTATTAATAGCTTTCATTAAGGTTTACATGAGTCCTAAATGTTTCATTGTCTGTCCTGATTTTCATAAGTGTGCACGTGTCTCGTCTACACATCATGTAAAAGAAGTACGTCAGTCTCAATTCTGCCATATATATTAATGACAGCATAAATGCCCTACATCAACAGTATGTATTTATTATTGATCAGAAGATTGCACTTACTCCTTCATATCAAAAAATACGGCTTTGCACAAAAACTTCAATATCATAATATGTTCTCTGACATGGAATTTGAAACTAATCCTATGCACACTGCACTGTCACACTACAGAAGTCAGACTTCTTTGGTGGTGCTGGAATTAAGCACTATGTCTTCTAGCTTGAGTAGCTAGATAGGTAGGGGGTTCTAATCTCAAAGCAGTCAACTTGTACATGGATGCTTGTGTGTGTGGCTGTGTGTGTGTGTGTGTGTGTGTGTGTGTGTGTGTGTGTGTGTGTGTGTGTGTGTGTCTGTGTGTGTGTGTGTGTTTGTGTATGTGGGTTGTGTATAAAGTTGTGTAAATATGACCGTACATACTTCTGGCCTCACTGAAATAGTAACTTGGAGAAGCTTTTACACTGCAGAGTTAGTCCACATTGATGTCAGACCCTTCTCCCAACTTCATCTTCTCTGCAACACAATGCTGATGTCATCCTCTATTAGTGCACTCTCACACTGTAGAAGTCAGACTTCTGCAGTGGTGCTTGCATTAACTACTGTGTCCTCTAGATTGTATAAATAGATAAAAAGGGATTTCTAATCTCTCAATGGTCAATTTCTCATCTCTCAATGTGTGATGGCGGGGCCATAGCATCATTGGAGGATTCACTCAACAGCTGTTCTGATTTGACTCCCATTCATGAGAAACATTTACATAGTCAAATCCGTTCCACATCCCCTTTTCACTCTGTCCACAAACACATGCTGTCTGCAACACACTGATGAGGTCATCATTTCAATAATGCACTCTTAGATCACTAAAGTCAGGTCTCTCCCATGGATTGTACCTATAATACACTTGCATATAGATTGTGTCAATCAATAGGTAGGGAGTTCAAATACAGCAGTGAGAACCTCATGACTGTGTGTGTGTGTGTGTGTGTGTGTGTGTGTGTGTGTGTGTGTGTGTGTATGTGTGTGTGTGTGTGTGTGTGTGTGTGTGTGTGTGTGTGTGTGTGTGTGCACATGAATGTAAATGCATGCAGGAGTGTCCTACACCTCTTTGTATTGACAAAATTTACAATCCCACATGGCTATAAAAGCCATTTTTCAAAGACATCTCCTTTGAGTGACATGGCTGATGTAATCCCTTCAAAGATGCAGTGTGACTCACATGCAGTCATACTTCTTCTGTGGTGTGTCCCTATAACACAATTTCATGTAGATTGTGTCAGCAGATAACTAGGGAGTTCAAATACAGGACTGACTATCTCCTATGAGTGTGTGTTGCTTCTTGTTACTGTCAAGGGCAGGCTGCAAATACATATATGATGTATATCTATACAGTATGCTTGTGCTGTGCAGACAGTTTTTAGCAGAAACATCAGTGGTGATGATATCCATTGATATGCACAGTGTCACACTTGTACAATAAATCTCAAGTGATGATTGTGTTTTGGCAAACCTTCAGTAGTTTGTGATGTAAGGTATATACTACAAATTCCGAAGTCACTGCTTACAGTCAGGGTATATGTTGTTAATATTGTCACTCACGTGTATTATGTTCATGTGAAGATGCTATTTTCTTCTACAAAAGTTTATTACAAATTTCTTTTTGAAAGGCTGTATTGAAGACTGATGCTGTCATTTGAATCGATTGTCATTCCATATCAGTTATAGTGAGGTGCCTCATGAGGACTGAGGACATAAGATGATGTAATGTATGCTGTTGCCTAAGTAAGGCATGTGTTATATCCACTGGATTATATCCACATTGTACATAATTGCTGTTCTACCATCAACAGCAGTGGGCCACAGGTTTATTTTGATATACCTGTCATCAGGCAATGTTGTCTGACATGCACGAAGATTATTTCTAAGTAATTATGGGGAGACATATTTTAGATCAATACACATGATGTATTGCTTTCACATAACCACACATATGATACTTGGTGATGTGCACTTATACCATAGCACATTCATTGAACCCAATATGGTGTCAATTTTCTCAGTGCTTAGGCAAGTGTTCCAAACCAGCATCGAGTGACTGTAAGCAACTGTGTTCTTAACTGTTCTGCAGGAATAACCCCCCCCCCCCACATCTACTGTGTATGCACATACTGGCAGATGCCTCCCCATTCATTTTAGGAGATAAAAATTATGGGCAGATAAAGTACAGCTGATTTAATGAATTCACATAGTTGGTCTTCAAGAGCTATAATAGTTCCACTGTGACACATGTGATTAATAGCCATATGTTTAGTTGGAGAGGTGTACAGCTTGATGTTGATTTCTAGCATAGGGAATCATTTTGTGTGAAAATATTAACATCACACCAGACCTCTCAACCTCTCAGAGCAAGAAATCTGGACAAAGCCATAAATAATGGGGGACAAAGGCACAAAAATAGGGATACTTTAAGTATTGCTCTTACAAACTTAGAAAATTGATAGAATAACGGGTTCTGCATTAGCATGCATTTTCTGAAGGGTATGCCGTCTGAAAATCAAATGCCTGTCATTATTTTCTGACTTCAACCCTCAATGATTTGCCTATAGTTTGCCAGAAAAACACAATTTTATGAGAAACAGACCAAAATTATAAAAAAAAAAAATCTGGAATTCTGCGAAACTCTGTACAGCTCAGAGGTATGCATCACACATCTACATTACATCACATCAGTATTATCCCTTGATATGTTGCATGAACACATGTGCTACAGTCACATGTGTTCATGTGTTGCATGAACACATGTGACTATAGCTTTGGATTTTATGACAGCAGGCATTTGATCTGCCAATGTCATGGTGAGAATGCTAATGTGCCACATACATTGAGTACTGTGGTCTACACAAGTGTGCTCCATTTCCTGCTGGTATATGTACAAAAATACAGAGAAACCCTCCTTGACCAAGGACCATTGATACAGAACTGGTCACAACTGTGTGCACATGAGCATACTCAATTAATTGCCATCAGTCTGACATGCTGTTATGACATTTAATATCAGGGACCCTTTCTTAATTCCCACATTAATTTCAGTTTTTTGTGACAATATCCATTTCAACTTGCTGTGGTACATGCCAACAATGCACAGCTCTGTGAAATACATCCCATCATAGTGTGGTATTTGCATCTGCTCTCATCTGTCTGTGCAATAACTGTCAGACAGGCATGCCTAAATAAGGGTATTATGTTTTTCCACTCCATTCACACATTTGTAACACCACATACACCTACATATGAGATGCATAATTATTAGAATATTAAAGTGCATAATTTGCTTTGAGGATGCTTCTCCTCCTCCATGTGTTATGCCTGTTTGTGTGATATATGCAGTTAATACACAGCTTAGTGATAACATTGATGGGATGGGTTAGATTCTTGCAAAATGTGATTGTGTCTTCTGAGCCATTCGTATTTTCCAACACATTATATTGATGAAATGCACATAATGCAAATATCCCATAATGTATGTACTGTCCTTGCTAACTGTCATTTCAACTCACCATGTTAATGACATTCATATCTCATGTAATCCCCCTTTGATACAATGTTAAGTTGTGTAACTGTCACATCCTAAAATATCATGTCTGCTTTTATCTGTATTTGCCCAGGAAGTGTGTCCACCATTAATTATATGACATACATATTACAAAATTTTATTATTACATTTTCTTTTGTGACATAAGCACCTTTAAATCAAGTATCTTAGTACAATTTGAATATTGTCCTCATTACATTTTTCCCTGCCTGGTAACCCATCTATTATAGTTGCCCTTGCTACTTAACCCTGCTGTCTTACCTAGTCTATAGTAGTTGCCCTTGCCACTTACCAGTCTTACTTATTTAAGAAAACATTGCTTTGATTTTTGTGCACATTGTCTCAGTACACTTTCTCTGTCTGGTAACCCATCTGCTGTAGTTGTCCTTGCTGTTTACCTCTGCTCTTACTAATTTCTGTATTCCTATGTTTAATTTATGTGTACATTGCACTCAGTACACTTTCCCTACCTGGTACAGCTTGCATTATTTGCCCTATGTAGCTTTTTATGCTGTCCATGCAAGCACGCTTAACAGGTTTGCCCATAGGGAAGCTTGTTTGTTTACTGTGCCTGCTAGTGCTGCTTAACATGTTTTTGTGGACGCCAACACTGCCACTGGCCATGAAAACATGCTTGTTATTCACATAAGTGTGATGAGCAGCATGCATATATGATTAGCACTGCTGCCCATCAGGCTAACATGCAAATACCATGTAGTGCAAGATTGTTCATGAATCCCAGGGATTGTCTGTCCCACTTAATCTACATATTTTCTTATCTTCTGGATAAGCCAATGAACTACTTAACAAAGAGCTAATGTACAGTATTTTTATTTCATTAAGTATAAGAACTGCCTTATGTCTGACTCATGCATTCTTGGATTCTGAAATCCATCACCTTTCCTTTGAAAAAATATTGCCTTTTATCTTTCTACCTTGTGTCTTCAAAGTATATTATCTTCTTCTCAAATAGCTATTTTTTGAAAGATTGTACCCATTTGGTTTCTATGTTTTCCCTTGAGATATAAACTCCATTTTTCAGATACTTGTCTTCAGGTCTGTATAAGTGAATAATAATTAATCAACAGTACAGTTGTATTAATCAGGAACATTCCTAGAAAGAGATCTGATAACAATGTTTTGACATACAAAAATATGCAAACTCTTTTTGCCTACTCATGCCTATTATGCATTTTAAGATAACATATGAAATAGATGATGCAGAGAGGTGCAACACACTTATCCTCTACCAAATGTTATTAATTTCAGGTCTGACAAAACCGTCATAAACTCAGATTAGCAAAAGTAGTTCAATGACATACATCTGAATAAAATATATGCCAAAATTACATTTTAACTAGGGTAAATGTTTATTAAAAAAATTGAAAATATACAGAACATGTATAGCATTCAGCTACAACAATTTAAACCGATTATAATATACAAAGTACATGAAAATTAAATAATTTCCAAAGACATGCAGTAGAAGGATTGGATACTGTAAAGTGGCCGCAGGCATACGTTTGTGTGTGTGTGTGTGTGTGTGTTTGTGTGTGTGTGTGTGTGTGTGTGTGTGTGTATGTGTGTGAACTGCAGCAGGGTTAACCACCTGGGGGTATGAGCATTCTCTCTAGATGATAGCCACTGTTGATGTGATACACTGACCCCATGTGCATAAATGGGAAAAAGGGGATGATAGCTGAACGAATGAAAAATGAGATATATCATACACACATAATCCTTCTGTAGCATAGCTATTAACCTATATTTTATGTACCTTTCCCCTGATACAAACATTATGATTCAGAAAGAACCCCAGCACTTGCAGGAAGGGCTGTGGTGACAAGGCCCTGTTTCTGCAATGTGTAGATTTGCAGTTCAGAGACACATTAACCACAATGAGGAAAAGCTTCATTACTGGATAATTTGCATGTCTCTGAATCACAGTTCACTGCCATGAGTGAGGGTCATCATTTTCCTGCTGTAGTTAGCTCTCATGGCCCATGCATAGTGTTATCACAGCTACGCCCATTCACTCTCTCACACACAACGTACACATGCAAGCACACAGATACACACACCACCAACCCCTTACCTTCTCCTGAGTTACAGTATGTCCTCAATGGCCCCTCTTATGTTTTCATTGTCCTCGTAGAATATGGATGATTACAGTCAGTTATTAATGACAGACATTAGAGTTTCAGACTTCATATCCTTCATTAAATGCATGCTGATACAAAAGATGTTCAGCCAGATTCAACAGTTGTATGGTTTCATATTACTGTAGATGATGTTGCAGTTGGTTGCATGCAGAATAATTTCACTTACGTGCTGCAAAGCTGTTTGTGTGGCAAAGAAGAATAAGGCACTCTTCCCATGTTCTGAAGGCTCATTGCAGTGAGAGTTCAAATCCAGACTTATGTAGAACTATCTCATGTGTAATAGCAAACATTTTGTTGTGTTTATTTCATAGATTGCTTTGATTCATTTGAACTACTTTTCCCTTTTATTTTTCAGTCCCCTGCTGCAAAGCTGTTTGTGTGGTAAAGAGGGATAAGGCACCTTTCCTGTGTTTTGAAGGTTCATTGAAGTCAGAGTTCAAATCCAGACCTATCTAGAAATATCTCATGTGTACTAACATATCATAGTGTGTATGTAATAGACTGATTTTCTTCATTTCAACTGCTTGTCACTTTTAGTCCCTTTTTTCTCCTTTTTTTATTTTTTTGGGATGGGCCAGTGTTTGCATGATGCACCACTTAGCTCAAACACAGGAAATGGAGAAAAATGAATGTAAGGTTTGGCTGTGCTTATCTCATTTGTGCAAAGCACAGCAGTGCACAAACCGGACTCTTTGACCACCAAGGAAGCAGACAGATCACGTATTCCAATTTTTGTATTTAATTATGCAAGTGTGCTTAG
The DNA here is from genome assembly GCF_019279795.1 of Protopterus annectens. Lineage (NCBI taxonomy): Eukaryota > Metazoa > Chordata > Ceratodontiformes > Protopteridae > Protopterus > Protopterus annectens. The sequence goes on along the minus strand of NC_056727.1, from coordinate 102,843,171 downwards.
CAGCATTATGCAGCATTCTGTGGCAGTTAGCAAGGCTTCCCAGCAGCTACAGCCATCAAACACCTGCAGACAGGACTCAGACAGACAATAATTGAAACTGGATGCATTCTTTAGATTCTGTTGGTCACCGCTCAAACCTGCTAGTGGTGTTGCACTGTGGTTAACACAGAGACCTTATGAATGATTAGAAAATTAGGAAATTTGATGTAACTAGTCTTGTGGCAGCAGGTATAAGTGTAGGGCTGGAGTACAAAATGTCCTGAGTTCTAGTACCGGGTGTACAACCTATTTTTACTGTTGTGACAGTGCAGTTTATAGCAGTGAATTGAAAAATAGACAAGTGTTATTTCAACATTCTTGGGGAAACAGGCGTAAGTATAGGTTCATAGGTGTGTACTAGGCTAATGGCCCTGGAACCTTTACAAGCTTAGCCCATAGGATTACCCTGGCATTATGCCACCCGACCTTAGTTTCCAGTGCCTCCCCGGGGTAAATTTTCTATTTCCCATTCACTCATCAAGATTTCTCTTGAAGAAGGCCAGTGAGATGCTCTGTTTGACATGTATGGAAAGTCTATTCTATAGCATGGGCAGTCTCTGGGTTATGAACCTGTCCCTCCAGTACATTCTGTTGATTATGGTAATGAGGTTGAGGTCTCTTGAGCATGTGATGTAGAGGGATTGGGATTTATTTAGATGTAGCATTTCTATCAGAGCTGGGTCAGACATGGCTTTGTAAGTCAAGCAGAGATCGCCTCCAAGTAGGCGATATGAGACAGAGAATAGTCAGAGTTTTTTGAGTCTGTCCATATAGAACAAGTGTTTAAGGCCTAGGATCCTCTTTGTGAGGTACTTTTGCAGCCTCTCCAGTTGTTGCAGGTGTCTAGTGAGATACATGCCAAATGGGGCATTGTACTCAGTGATTGGCCTAATGAGGGAAGAGTAGAGAGAGGCAATGACCTCTTTCTTCCTGGATGCAAACCCCTTAGTAATGAGATGTGCCACAAAGAAGGACTTTCTGACCACAGTGGCAGTTTGGTGGTCAGAAGAGAGGTTGCTGTCAACCTGTGTTCCCAGATCTCTTATAACGCCTTCTGTTTTCAGTGGACTACCATCGATGTGGTAGTTCATAGGAAATGTTTTTTTCCCAAAGGGGATGACGACACATTTTTTGGCATTGAGCTTAAGGCCATGGTTCTGACACAAGTCGTTGATTTCAGTAAGGCCTTTCTGTTGGATGTCAACATCACTTGGGGAGTTAATAATGGCTCCCAACTTGCAATCATCTGTGAACTTTGCCAGCCAAAGTCCCCATGTGTTGGCCTGGACTTCTGAGAAGTAGATACCAAACAGGAGAGGACCCAGGATGATACTTGTGGGACTCCACTCGTGACTGGTCGGCAGTCTGATTTGGAGTCAGTTTGCAACCCACCTAGTGATATAGAGGTTGATGCCTAGCTTAGTCAGTTTTTCTATGATTCCTGAGTGGGGAATGGTATCAAAGGCCTTGGCCAGATCAAAGTAGGCTGTATGAACCACCTTGCCTTCATCCACAGCTCTGCTGACTGACTCAAAGAAGTCAATCGAGTTGAGCAGGCATGATCTACCCTTCACAAAACCAAACTGTGTGGGATACAGAGTTTGGTGATTCCCTATATCCTTGTTTATTAGGCCATGATGATGTGTTCCATAGCTTTGCATATCAGACTTGTCAGGCTAATGGGGTGATAGTTCCCAGGGTCTGTAATCGCTCCTTGTTTGTGGAGATGGATGACTATAGCAGTGCGCCATTCGGTAGGGACAAAGCCTGAGGTGAGGCTGTGATTGAACAGGGCACACAGGTGAGGTACCAGTTCACTCTGCAGTTCAAGTAGAACACAACAAAGGAACACAACTAAGGAAACTGAACGCCACTGCTACACGTGCGTTGCTTAAGCGGTGTTCAATATAGCTCATTTGTGCTAGTTAGAGTAATTCAACAGCTCTATTGTTTGTATTACATGATTTTCTTTATTTATTTTGTGAACGCTGTTCAAAGAGTTGCTAGTTAGAGTAATTCAACAACTCTATTGTTTGTATTACATGTTTTTCTTTCTTTTATTTTGTGAACGCTGTTCAATTTATCAGAACGCCACTCTAACACGTGTGTTGTTTATGCAGTGTTCAATATAGCTCAACTGTGCTAGTTAGCGTCAATTGACAACTCTATTTTAGTACTGCATGTTTTTCTTTCTTTCTGTGAACACTGCTCAAATTAAAAGAACGCCACTCTAATACTTGCGTTGACTAAGCAGCGTTTGGTCATTTAAATTGTACGTGTCTCTCTGAGCAGATTTGTGTGCTGGTTAGCATCCTACGCTTAATACTATTCACGCCACATAAGTGTTGCACTAGTATTTTACTTTTTGGTATGTGCCTATCTGAATTGTTAACCACGCCACTCCAGTGTGTGAGTTGGTCAAATAGCGTAGCGCTAACCACCAGCAAAACTGCGCTTAAGTATCCATTAAGAGTACAGTGTGCTGGCCAATTCCACTCATTATACCAACTCCTGCATGTGTTCTTAGACAGCTTTGCTTTTTAATTGTTTATGTCAATTGCTGCATAGTTTGTTGCTTGAAACAGTTGTGAGTTTTAAATCTTGCCTAAAAGTGTATTGTCACTGTATGCCTATGTGCTACTATACTACTTATCTGCTTACCTCCTCTTCTCCAGCTTTTTTCCACTCAACAAAACCCTCTGCGTCTCCGCCTGGCTTGAATACCTACACCCAAAACATAATACAACAAACTCCATGGCTTCAACCCGTGTATGGGAATAGAACTAAGCCCTTCCTAGAAGGTTGAGAAAGTATGTATTACGGCTGCTAAACCTCTGTATTATGTAATTACCCAAAGGCCGACTAGGTGTTCAGTAAGCTCCCCTACCAGGAAATCCAACAGCCTACCTACTTATTTCATTTTTCTTTCTTCTCTAGTTCCCTTTTTCCCTCTAATTAGCCCTGTTAGGGATCTACCTCGGTGGAACTACTGGTGCACTACCGCATTTATCCACTAGGTGGCGCCCTCCCCCTTATCCTCAATTTCTCACAATTTCTTGTTTTTCATCTCTGTAATTCTTTATACAAGTTCTACCTTCTCTTTACTTTTCTATCAATACTTGACTTTACAACATTGTAGCTCACTCCATTCCGCTAAATCCCCTGTCCCTAGTACTTACCTTTCAGCACTTCAGCAGTCCACTGATAAGTTTCCTGCTCTCATCCAGCCTTTCTGGCTCTGCCTCCTGCTATTACTCTTGCTGCGTTTCTTTACACTCTCTCATTCCTCCTGACTTCTACTGCTTTTTCTTTCATCCAGCCTTCCTGGCACTGCCTCCTGCTACTACTCTTGCTACATTTCTTTACATTCTCTCATCCCCCCTGGCTTCTACTGCTGCTTATTTTAGGCGGTATCATCCCTGACCTGCACTACCATCATCATAATTACTATATCCCTCCTTCCTTTCTGATCCTTTTTTTATTCTACCTATACACTCTGAGCATTTCTACTTTCCCTACCTACTGCAGACTTTCCGGTCTGCACCCGTAAGCTCCTACCCCCTGCCCCTCCCCTTCCGACCTAACATCCTCATCTACTTATAAAACCCCCCAACCCTAGGGTGCATTTTCCCTTTAGCAAATCCCTCTTTGGCTGCTGTGTATCCTGGTGCTAGTGTGGAACTGCGTCGGCAACACAAGTAAGGTGAATTCTTGTATGCGCAATATGGTACCGCTATTTGGTGTAAAGCTTAAAGTGTTATAAAAGTACAGCCCTGTCTGATTTTGTATGCCATTATTGTCATAAACTTGAATAAGGTTACTCGCTTCTTTTTATTCAGCTATGTCCATTTACTGAATGTATGCCTTACAGCTGAATTGTGTATTAACTGTCCTGTACTAGAATGAGTTCAATATAGATCAATTGTGCTAGTTAGTGTCAATCAACATTTCTATCTTTTTGTATAGCTTGTTTTTCTTCTTGTGAACGCTGCTCAAACTGAACGCCACTGCTACACGTGCGTTGCTTAAGCGGTGTTCAATATAGCTCATTTGTGCTAGTTAGAGTAATTCAACAGCTCTATTGCTTGTATTACATGTTTTTCTTTATTTATTTTGTGAACGCTGTTCAAAGAGTTGCTAGTTAGAGTAATTCAACAACTCTATTGTTTGTATTACATGTTTTTCTTTCTTTTATTTTGTGAACGCTGTTCAATTTATCAGAACGCCACTCTAACACGTGTGTTGTTTATGCAGCGTTCAATATAGCTCAACTGTGCTAGTTAGTGTCAACTGACAACTCTATTTTAGTACTGCATGTTTTTCTTTGTTTCTGTGAACACTGCTCAAATTAAAACAACGCCACTCTAATACATGCGTTGACTAAGCAGTGTTTGGTCATTTAAATTGTACGTGTCTCTCTGAGCAGATTTTTGTGCTGGTTAGCGTCCTACGCTTAATACTATTCACGCCACATAAGTGTTGCACTAGTATTTTACTTTCTGGTGTGCGCCTATCTGAATTGTTAACCACGCCACTCCAGCATGTGAGTTGGTCAAATAGCGTAGCGCTAACTACCAACAAAACTGCGCTTAAGTATCCATTAAGAGTACAGTGTGCTGGGGGGCGTGGCCAAGGATGAACACAGGATAGCAGCAGATTTCTTCAGCTCCACCAATTTCATTACACTGACAGGAATTAATTACTTAAAAAATTAATTTTTGAAGTAATTTTCTTTCTAAATGTGTTTGTTTTATATAGTTCTTGAACTATATCTAAAAAAGAAAGGAAATCTTAACAATATTCCTGTCAGAAATCACTTTGGAAATTTTCCTGTCAGTTTATCAGTCTGAAATGAGTTCCAGTAAGACAAATTCTCAAGACTCTAGCATCAAGAAAGAACTTCAGTCTCTGATAATTATAATCCAGCAACTTACTGCTAAGATGGATAAAATGGATACTAAAATAGACACCTTCATAGAAAAACTACAAAACAAATAGACTTGTTACATATAGACCTGCAACAACAGAAGATCCAGATGACAGGCATAGAAGAAGCTGTGAATGACATGGAAAATAGAATACAAGAAGAGGAAATCAACATTGAGTTTCTGCTGAAACAAAATACACATTTACAAACAAAGCTGGATGACCTGGAAAATAGATCGAGGCGCAATAACATTAGGATTTTTGGACTGCCAGAAAATATTGAAGGTAACAATATTACTTCTTTTTTAACAACATGGCTCCCTAAACCTTTAGACTTACCAGAAGCATTCTCTTTTGGTATCGAAAGAGCACATAGATCTATAGCTAATACTAACTCTAACAAAAACTATCCTAGATCAGTTATAGTTAGATTTCTATCATCTTTTGATAAAGAGATGGTTCTTAAATCTGCTTGGGCTCAAGCTCCTGTTAAGATTAATGAGACAACTGTGCATTTTGACTATTCTTCCATGGTAATAGCTAAAAGAAAAGTTTTTCTGCCACTAATAAGGGAGCTTAAAAAAGCACAGTTTAAAACATACCTTCTGTTTCCTGCCAAGCTTAAAATCTTCCTTCCTGATGGTCCTAAAATTTTCGATGACTTAGACTCTGCCTTACTGTTTATCAAAAAAAATAAGATTTTGGATAAAATAGAAGAAATGGAATGGGCTAGTCCTTCATTAAAGAGACTGGCAACTGAAACTTCGTGGAAGACTTCAGAGAAGAAGAAGAGACTAAAAAACAAATGATCTGTTCTATGTTTTTTTTCTCTCATCATTTTATTTCATTATTAATCTTTTTAAATATAGTTCCTGCATTTCCAAGAAGCAACAAATATTTTGAAAAAGATTTAATCAAAGTTATTCTCTGTGTGCAAAGAAATGTTTTGTTTCATAACTAGTCAAAATATCTGGAGATTTAATGGCAAGTTGTGATTCAACTTGATCTCTTTCTGAAAAGGAGAAGTAAGGTCAGTAATTTGATACATTTTTTTCTTTATCTTTTTTTTCTTCTCCTTTTCTTCTTTTCTTTGTTTAAACAATGACATTCTATTTAGATTATGTAGTGGGTAAAGGGTGGGGGAGGGCAGGGAGAGAAGAGTAATGAAAATATGATTAATAGAATAATAACATATTTATTCCTTGTAAAAAGTTTATATGTTCTTCAAATGCTATTTCTAATTATACTTTCTTGATTACACTGCTTATGCTTGTTTGTAAATAATCTGTCATGCTTTAACTAATAATAATTAGAATTAAATAATAGTAAATAATATGTTTTATTTTTAACTCTATCAATATAAACAGTAAGTAATATTCCATTGTATATACTTCTTATAGCTTTCTCTTACATTTTTTTTATTTCTGCCTTACACCCTTTTACTTTCTACTCTCTTTTTCTTTTCTTTATTAATATATAGAAATGCTTTTGATAATATAGACACAGTAAATAATAAGATTTGCATAAAATTGAGTTGGGACAAAAATATTGAGTTTTATTACTTATTAATAATTTTGGGCTTAATTTCACTTACATAGAGGCTGTAATAACATGTAAAATACATTGTGAAGTTTTGTCATGTTTAGATGCATTTACACTGCTAAATGAATGTTTGTCACTAGTTTTTAATAAGTTTCCCGCCAAAATGTTAAGAGAGACAATCTGGGATGTGGGCTGTCTCATGCACAGTGTCCATGAGCTACTTCAAAAGCTTCAACTCTCAGAATTCTCACAGAGAAGCTGAAAGCAGCTAGTCTCACCTTTGACCTAGATATCACACTGATACATCACAGATTCAGAAGTGACACTCTACCAGGAAATAGAAATGATACAAATGCGACTATGTGAAGGAAAATGAACTCTTTAACATCTAAATGTGAGTTATTTTATATAATTACTTAAATATCTATGTTATAATTCATAAAATATGTCAGTTATAATGAGTTTAAATGATACAGTTTCTTGTAGTAAGTAAATGTCTTATTTTAGAAGGCATAGA
>NC_056727.1:102678647-102833647 GCF_019279795.1 Protopterus annectens | reverse complement strand
AAGAAATAAACAAACTAAATGAGAAATACAAAGAAATTTTAACTCATAAAGTTAAAATAACTTTGAGAAATACAAGTTTTGTCTTATTCAATAAGCCCCAAATACTTACATAGACTTAAAAATAAAACAAAAGGTTGAATAAACAAAACCATATCAAAGAAATCTTTTCTCTAAGGAAAAGAAGAATGTTTCTAGTATACCAGAAATACTAGATGAATTTAGAAATCACTTTCACAAAATTAACCATAATAACATTAACATGGAACCTAAAGATAAAATAAAGGAGTTTATAACCACAAACATGAATAAAAGCTTAATAAACAACAGATTAAACTATTGGACAAAAGTATTTCATATACAGAGGTGATTACACAAATAAATAAGCTTAAATCAAACAAAGCACCGGGTAATGATGGTATTATACCAGAGATATATAAAATCCTTTCTAAAAGTACATATTCATTAATACATAAGGTTTTATTTTGGCCCAAACTGAGTTAATAACCCCCCCATCTTGGCAATATACATTTATTTCGCCAATTTTAAAACCTAATAAAGATCCAACTAGATGTTCTTCATATTGGCCCATCTCATTACTTAATGTTGATTATAAAATGTTTATGAGTATCTTTGCTGATAGATTGAAGACAATCATTCCTGGCATTATAGATATAGATCAGACAGGCTTCATTGTAAATAGAAATACTTTTGATAATATAAGAAGAACTTTAACATTAATAGATTTTGCAAATAGGAAAAAGAAAGATTTAACACTTATTAGTCTTGATATAAGTTCAGCATTTGATTCAGTAAGTTGGGACTATCTGTTTACCTTAATGAAGTGCACAAACTTCTCAGGTGCATTTGTAAATCTAATTGAGCATTTATACAAAGGAACGTTGGCTTATATTAAGGTAGGAACATATGTTTCACAAAAAATACCCATTCTTAAACGTACAAAACAAGGATGTCCACTTTCTCCACTATTATTCACTTTAGTAATGGAGCCTTGGGCTAATTTGATCAGAAACAGTACTGACATAGAGGGTTTTGAAATAGATGAAAATACAACATCCAAAATTCAACTTTTTGCAGATGATGTTCTAATTACATCAGCAGGATCTAATTCTTCTATGCAGTCTCTATTTGATAACATGATGAATTTTAAAAGTATTTCTGGTTTAATATTCAATGAAGATAAAACTAAAATACTACCTATATATACACGAAAAAATATTCTCATTAGTGATTTTACTAAATATGTACCCAATTCAGGTCAGATAACTTATTTAGGTATAATACTATCTAAAGATATTAAATCTATTATATATAATAATTATAATACCTGTTTTCTTAATATACAAAATCTTTTTAATACCTGGAATAATATGTTTTTACTATGGAGGAGAGACTTACAATTATTAAAATGATAATATTCCCCAAGATTTTATACTTAATACAATCAATAATACTTCCACCTACAAAAATAATTATCAAGAAACTGAATATACTAATGTTAAATTTCCTATGGGCACCTAATAGACCTAGGATTGCATTAAAGAAACATACTAATAGCTGGTCTCAAGGGGGTATTTCTTTTCCAGACTTTAATTTATATACTATCTCTTCTATTGTAAAAGTTATTACTTTATTAATAGATCAGTCATATGTCGCAAAATGGAAAGATTATTGGGAGCTAATTAGTATGCACTTCATGAAAATCTCCTTAACACATAAAATATGATTGTAAATAACTCCATATTATGGTTACTAAAGGAATTTTGTACTTCACCTATTACACCTAAACATATGGTTTGTTACCCATTAAATATTATTATTAGTTATCGTAACTTTATATTCACGCACCCTAAGTATAGGGAATGGAATTTTATTGTATTCCCTATAATGTATACTCAGGGTATGCTTTTGTCATCTACTTCTGAAGGAACTCATTTAGCTATAGATAATGATCTAAAGTACTGGTATCAGTTGATATCTGATAATAAAGTTAAAAATCTAGATTTCTTAAAACAAGAATTTGATCTAAGAGAAACTTGCTGGTTAGAGGTTCAGACCTTTAGACAACATCTCATTAATAAAATAGATCTGATGTCTGTAACAGTTAAAGAATCTATTCCAACACTGATTGATTACTTGATATTAAATTTACAACATAAAGTTTCTGATAAAGGTAAACTTTCATACATACATAAAATTATCAGACAAGAAACTTTTTACAGTGTAGATTCATACTGGAATTATTTCACTTCTATTAATGGGGACCCACCAAATCAACAAGATAAACAATATATATTGGAATCTGCTTATAGAACTACGTCTTCCATTGTCTGGAGCCTTTATACATGGACATTTTTACATAGATCTTTTTATACACCTTTGATGATGAATAAAATAAATAATAAAGATAATTTATGTAAGAGATGTAATGTAGAAATTAATGCTGACTGGGCTCATATGTTTTATGACTGTATAAAATTGAAAGAATACTGGAAGTCAATTAATGAATTTTTGCAGGCTCTTTTTACAGATAATTTCATTATCTCTAAATCTCTTATATTATTCAACACACCTGTACCTCAAAGTGTTAAAAGGTTAAGCTTCCCTTGTTATGGTCTATTCTAGCAGTGGCTAGGAAAATAATAACTAGAAATTGGATTTCAGATACACCTCCTTCGTTCAATGAATTTAAAAATGTTATGAATATAGTGTGCCATATGGAAATAAACACAATTAGGACAAGAACAAACAGAAAAACATCTTATTATATTGTATGGGATAATTTACAAAATTTGTTAAAAAATTTTTAATTTCAATAGCATGGTATTTTAGTTTAATTAATTGATCTGATTGTAGTGGATGTCTTTGTAAATACTTTAGTTGTTTTGTTGAATATTATAATAATACCTATTTTTAATTACTTGTATAAAATTGTTATGATATTTCTCTTATATGTTAAAACAATAAACCTGTTTTGAAAAAAAAAAAAAAAAAAAAAAAGAGTACAGTGTGCTGGCCAATTCCACTCATTATACCAACTCCTGCATGTGTTCTTAGACAGCTTTGCTTTTTAATTGTTTATGTCAATTGCTGCATAGTTTGTTGCTTGAAACAGTTGTGAGTTTTAAATCTTGCCTAAAAGTGTATTGTCACTGTATGCCTATGTGCTACTATACTACTTACTAAGTACAATTTTCTCTCTGCTTACCTCCTCTTCTCCAGCTTTTTTCCACTCAACAAAACCCTCTGCGTCTCCGCCTGGCTTGAATACCTACACCCAAAACATAATACAACAAACTCCATGGCTTCAACCCTTGTATGGGAATAGAACTAAGCCCTTCCTAGAAGGTTGAGAAAGTATGTATTACGGCTGCTAAACCTCTGTATTATGTAATTACCCAAAGGCCGACTAGGTGTTCAGTAAGCTCCCCTACCAGGAAATCCAACAGCCTACCTACTTATTTCATTTTTCTTTCTTCTCTAGTTCCCTTTTTCCCTCTAATTAGCCCTGTTAGGGATCTACCTCGGTGGAACTACTGGTGCACTACCGCATTTATCCGCTAGGTGGCGCCCTCCCCCTTATCCTTAATTTCTCACAATTTGTTGTTTTTCATCTCTATAATTCTTTATACAAGCTCTACCTTCTCTTTACTTTTCTATCAATACTTGACTTTACAACATTGTAGCTCACTCCATTCCGCTAAATCCCATGTCCCTAGTACTTACCTTTTACCCCCAGGATTCCATTCTCTACGATGCGACCGACCTAATAAAAGAGGCGGTGGTGTTGCTCTAGTCTACTCCGACCTCTTGCCCATTACTCCGTACCCAAACCCTATCCTATCATTCAATAACACTGAACTAGTAATTGGCCTACTAAAATTGAACAACCACAAAATTATCTGCATCATCTGTCTCTATATTCCTCCAGGCAACAATACTAATACTCTAGAAGACATCCTATCCTGGACTTCCTCTAATATTAATCTAGAAACCTTCATTTTAGGTGATGTAAACATCGATTGGAGTAAAATCTCAAACCCAAACCCCTCAATATCCATCAACCTATTTAATTTCTCCCAACTCATTAACTTCACTACCAGACCAAACAAAGCTAATCCTCCTGGCTCCATACTTGACTGGATTCTCGTATCTCATCCAAACAAAATAATAAAATCTGACACCTCTCCAGACCCTCTAGGAGACCAGCTCCCTGCTTATGCCATATGAGCTACTTCCTCCCCTCCCCATTCCCATCACTACGTTCTCACTCGAAACCTCTCTAACTTTAACCCTACCTCCTTCTCTGACTCACTTAAACTCATCAACTGGAACCCTTTAAGACTACTACCACTAGATGAAGCTGTCCACTATTTCAATTCAACATTTTTAACAGTCCTTAACTCTCTAGCCCTTCCTAGATATATTAGACTTAAGGCAAAAACCTACCCCTGGCTCACCAAAAATACAAAAAAGCTAATGCTCCTAAGAGATAAAACCTGGAAAACCTACCATAAACTCAAACAGCCCGAAACATTCCTTAAGTACAAGCAATTAAGAAACCTCACCAAGAAACAAATCATTAAAGATAAAAAATCTTACTACATCCAACTACAAGAAAGCCATGCTAGAAACCCCAAACAATTCTGGAATTCCATCAATTCACTCCTCAGACCTGGCACTAAAAACAACCCATGTCCTGACACCAGCAAAACCGACCTCGAAATAGCCTCACTATTTAATTCCTTCTTCACATCTTCCATTGCTGAACTGACTAAAACATTCCCTAACAATCACCTATCTCCTGCCACTATTCTATCTTCCTCAAACTGTTCTTACCCACCCTCTTTCAAACTAAAACCAGTATCTTCTGACCAAATAAAGAAACTCCTTCATAAACTAAAGCCCTGCTCCAATGCCCCCGATAACATCCCATCTGCCTTCCTACAAATTGCTTCTGACTCTATTGATCTTCCCATCAGCATCCTAATCAATAGATCTTTACTTGAATCCTACGTACCCAAACTATGGCGTACCGCTTTCACCCTACCTCTCCACAAAGGTGGCAAAAACTGTACAGTCACAAATTTCCGCCCTATTGCCATTCTCTCCCCTATATCCAAAATCCTAGAAAAATGTATCCACTTACATCTTCTGCCATTCCTCACCCAACACCAACTTCTCTCTCCTACCCAACACGGCTTCCGCCCAGGACACAGTACTAACACTGCCCTTCTCTCCTTTTTGCACTCAGTCAACTTTGCTCGTGATTCCGGTAACATAGTATCTACTGTCCTTCTAGATCTATCAAAAGCTTTCGATACCATCTCTCACACTCACCTCTTAAGTCACCTATCAAATCTCAACCTTGGCTCAGAATCCCTCTCCTGGTTTTCCAGCTACCTTTCTAACAGATCCCAAGCGGTAAAATAGGGCCAAGCAACCTCTACTTTTCTTCCCACCCCTACTGGAGTACCTCAAGGCTCTATACTCGACCCTCTACTATTTAATATCTTTATAAATGACTTACATAAGGCCATCCCCAACACAACTATTGTACAATATGCAGATGATTCAACATTAATCTGCTCCGCCCCTAACCTAACAGATCTCCAAGCCCTAACTCAAAGTGCCTTCTCAACCACTGAAAACTGGATGCTACAAAATCACCTCTCCCTAAATGCCAGTAAAACTAAGATTCTCCTTTTCTCTCCCTCTAGATCCTCCTCTCTTGACAAAAAGTAATTCAAAATCTACAGCCTCAATAACTCCCCTATTGAAATCGTACCCTCCTCCAAACTTCTTGGTGTCACAATCGACGATCAATTAAAATTTAATTCCCATATCCAACTGAACATCAAAAAAACACACATAAACCTAGGTCTACTTTATAGAAACAACCACTTCCTCTCCCCTCACACCAGAGCAACCCTTGCCTCTACCTTCCTCCTTCCTACCCTCCTATATGGTGCCCCCCTGCTCACTAATCTTTCATCCTCTCTTGCCACCAAACTAGAGCTATGCTACAACAAAATCGCCAGATTTGCCACAAACGCCAAATCCTCTTCTCATCACTGCTCTGCCCTTCACTCCCTGAACTGGCTTGAACTTCCCAACCAACTTAACCTCATCCAACTCACCACAGCCTTCAAACTACTTCTACACCCCTCTAAATGCCCTGCCCTTTCTAATATTCTGCACCCTTATACCCCCCTCAGACCACTCAGATCTTCTCAACACAACCTGATCACAGTTCAAAAACCCCAGCACCCTGCTGGCCAGCTTCTCTTATCCTTTACACTTGCTAAAAAATGGAATGCCCTGCCCTTGTCACTTAGGACATGTTCCAACCTAAATAACTTCAAAACTCAGCTTCACTCCTACCTCTATCATAACAGAATCTGCAACTGCACTCTTCTGCCTACAAATCCCAAACTTTCTACTCCATTTGCCCCTGACTACCCCCCCTCCAATTCTTCTTCCTATTCCCTTTTAAAAGTATTACACTTAGTGAACTACATAGTAAAACATACTCATCGTGGGTTGCCTTTCTCCCAATACAAAATTGAAACTACCTGATATTTGTAATTCAGACTGCCTATGACTATGAATGTTCTTTGTAATTATTTTTGTAATTTCAGAGTGCCTATGACTTTGCATGCTCATTTATATTCCCTATGTAACTGCCTTATTATTTGTAATTCTGAGTGCCTATGACTTTGTATGTTCATTGAAATTATTTTTTGTATTTCACAGTTCCTAAAACTTTGCATGTACATTGATATTACCTTGTAATCAAAATATTTGAACTGTAATAATTCCTTGTGTTGGAGCTTTTCTCTCCGGGCCTCCACTGAAAACGGGCTCCAACGCCCAGTGGACCTCCCCGGTAATCAAACTGAAACAAACAAATAAATAAATAAATAAATATTGTCAGGTCCCATAGAAGCTGTATTTTTGGCCTTGAACAGTGCTGTTTTAACCTGTGCAGCAGTAATACTGGGTGCCTGGCAATCTACTGGTATTGTGATTGGTCCTTTGGGGGGGAGAGAGGGGTAAAGTTGGCAGTGATTTTTCATCTTACTTTTAAGCATCCCTTTGACTAGCACTTTCTCTAATACCTGCTGGAAAGCACTAGGAAGCCTTAAACTGATACAAGCACTCAACTCTCCTTGTTAATAAGGAGAAATTAATAGTAGGCACTAAACAGCCTATAATTGCAAAGTACCTTGCTAAGGTAAGGGAAAAGAACTCCTGTACTTTACAAAAAAAAAAAAAAAAGCATCAAACCAGGCATGTCCAAGGGTCAGCTTCCGGTGATTTCTCCGGTCCACCTGATGAATCTGGGCATACTGGGGCAATGCAGCAATTGCCTCATGTACACAGACAACCCTCTCCTTCTACCACCCAACACTACAACCTGTGAGAGATGCACTTACATAGCCAAAATGGAAGCAAAGCTCTCTCCATCCAAGATTGTGCTAGACAGTCAAGAGGAGAAGGTTAACACCCACACTACACCTCAAGCAACACATAGCCCTTATAAACCCACACCACCAATACCCACATATAGCAACACTAAATCCACATATGCAGAGGCCCTTAACTGTAACCTGCCCAAGCAACAAGGACCTCTGAAGCTGAAACGCAAACAAACACCAATCACAACCAAAGTGTCACATAGTTCAAAACACCTGTGTGCCACCAAGCAACAGCCCCTAAGGCAAGACAATGTACCTAACACTTTAGTAATAGGTGACTCTATAGTCTGGCACACTGATGTCCCTCTCACCAGGTTGAACAAGAAGAAAATTACAGTCAGCTGCCTGTCGGGTGCCAGGATCCACCACATAACGCATGCACTCAAGTCACTCCACAACAAGTACAAATATGACTCTGTCATTGTCCATGTTGGAGGGAATGACTTGAAACATACCTCCCTGGACTACATGAAAAGAGACATGGAAGAGCTCTCAGATCATGTGGCCCAGGCAGGTATGACCCTAGCCCTGAGTAGCATCCTGCCTTCACTCAGAAAGATACCACAATATAAGGATAAAATGATTGACTTCAACAATTGGCTAAGCTTCTGGTGTCATTCAAAGGGGATCCAGTATCTGTCTGCCTGGGACGACATGATTGACAGACCACGATGCTTTGCCAGAGATGGTCTGCACCTGTCGCCTTTGGGATTCAGGTTACTGGCTAAGGCTCTTGCCACCCCTATAGTGCCTTTTTTAGGCAAAGTTCAAAGAACAAAACTACCACCATAACAGGTACAAGCATGCAAAATCTGAAGGTAATGCTACTCAATGCTAGAAGTCTAAACCTCAAAATGCACTCTCTCAAGGCACTCCTAAAAATGGAGAACATCAATATCTGTGCAGTAACTGAGACCTGGTTCAAGGCTCCAGAGAGCACCCCTGCAATACCAGGCTACAACTCTTACCACACTTTTCGGCCACCAAAGCAGGACCAAAACACTAAAGGTGGAGGAGTGTCAATATTCACCAAGGATATTCACACCACCAGGCTAGTTGCCCAACACAATGCGTCTGAAATTCTCCAGGTGCAACTAACACTAGGTAAGACTGCAATCCAAATTGTAGCTTGCTACAGATCCCCCACCATACCCCAAGATTCTCACTACACCTTTCTAAACATACTGGAAAATATTAAGATAGAACCAAGCACCCTAATACTGGGTGATTTTAACTACCCTGCCATTAACTGGGAAAGCTACTCATGTACCAACACCTTTGCACAACGGTTATTGGAATTCATAAATTCCAACTCCCTGGATCAACTAATCCATAGTCCCACCAGGGGCTCCAATATCCTAGACCTGGTCATTACCAACATGGGAAATCGATGTTCCACACCTATGGTCACCCCCTCATTAGTCACGTCTGACCATAAACTAATCACCCTTAACATCCACATCCCACCCCCACCTCCCAGTAAGGAAACCTCCATAAAAAACTTCTCCAAAGCCAACGTCATGTTACTCAAGTCAGAAGTGACAAACTTCATGACACCCATGCAGACGGGAGCTGAAAGTTCAACTGCTGAATCCTACACTAAGGCACTGTATGAGCACATCCACTCATGCATAAATCGTGCCATCCCAAATAGAACCAAGATGCTCTCATCCAAAAAAAAAGAAGCCAATCTGGTGGTCCCCTGCCATAAACAAACTTTACAACAAAAGGAAGAAACTGTTGCAGAAAAGAGGAAAATCCCAGGATGCGTAAAACTTCCTTACCAGCCTCAGTAAGAAACTGAGATCCCTCATAAAATTCTCCAAAGCTAGTTACGAAAATAAAATTGCCAAAGATTCCAAAGACAACAATAAGGCATTCTATAACTATGTCAAGAATCTAAATGGCAATGCTCAGATCTGCCCTGAGCTAAAACAGAATGGCATTAAATATACTGATCCCAAGGATATTGCCAATATCCTGGCAGATCGATTCAGTGCCAACTTCACCCCCTCTCACCCCCTAAATGGCCCATCACAATACCGGAAGATTGCCAAATTCCAGTAATAATGGCCACACAGGTAAAAAATGCACTCTCCAAAGCTAAGAATACAGCATCCATGGGACCAGATGACATCTCGGGCTGTGTACTACATGAACTACAATATGAAATGGCACCTCACCTAAGTGTCATGTTTAATCATAGCCTCACCTCAGGTTTCGTGCCCACTGAGTGGCACACAGCTACAGTTATCCCACTCCACAAGGGGGGATCCACCTTGGATCCCAGAAACTACCGTCCCATCAGTCTGACAAGCCTTATCTGCAAGGCCATGGAGCGCATTATCATGGAACTTATAAACAAAGACATTGGCAACCTTCAAACACTGGACCCCACCCAGTTTGGGTTCGTGAAGGGCCGATCTTGTCTCTTGAACTTGATTGACTTCTTCGAATCAGCCTCCAGAGCCATGGACAAGGGTAAGGTGGTTCACACAGCCTATCTAGACCTTGCCAAGGCCTTTGCCACCATCCCCCACTCTGGAATCATAGATAAACTTACTAAGCTGGGCATTAATCCCTACGTCACCCAATGGGTTGCTAACTGGCTTACTGATAGAACCCACACTGTAAAAGTAGCTGACTCCAAATCCAGCTCCAGACAAGTGACAAGTGGAGTACCTCGGGGTTCAGTCCTGGGACCGCTCTTGTTTGGTTTCTACTTCTCTGAAGTACAGGCCGACACTAAGGGACTCTGGATAACAAAGTTTGCAGATGACTGCAAACTGGGAGCCATTATTGAATCCCCAAATTATGTGGATACTCTACAAAAGTGCCTTACAGAAACAGATGCTTGGTGCCAGAGCCATGGGCTCAAGCTCAATGCCAAGAAATGTATAGTTATCCCCTTTGGGAAAAAACATGTATCCATGAATTACCATATAGGTGGCAGTACACTAAACACTGAAAGTTTGATAAGAGACTTAGGGACACAGGTGGACAGTGGTCTCGCATTCGATAACCACATCGCCACAACAGTCAGGAAATCCTTCTATGTGACACACCTCATCACTAAGGGCTTTTCATCCAGAAAAAAGGAGGTCATTGTCCCACTGTACTCATCCCTCATTAGACCCATTATAGAATACAATGCCCCATTTTCTATGTACCTCTCAAGACATCTGCAACAACTGGAAAGGCCACAGAAATACCTCACTAAAAGAATCACAGGCCTAAAGCAGATGCCCTATGCTGACCACCTTAAAAA
The DNA here is from genome assembly GCF_019279795.1 of Protopterus annectens. Taxonomy (NCBI): domain Eukaryota; kingdom Metazoa; phylum Chordata; order Ceratodontiformes; family Protopteridae; genus Protopterus; species Protopterus annectens. The sequence goes on along the minus strand of NC_056727.1, from coordinate 102,822,880 downwards.
ACTCCAGCTATACTCTGTCGCATATTGTCTACTCAGAGGCGATCTTTGCTTAACATACAAGGCCATGTCAAACCCAGAGCTGCTGGACATGCTACACTTAAAGAAATCCCAATCCCTCAGAGCCACACGCTCCATGGATCTAAACCTTGTCATCACAATAAACAAAACATGCTGGAGGGATAGGTTCCTGACCCAGGGACTCCCCAGACTCTGGAATAGATTGCCCATACATGTCAAGCAGAGTGCCTCTTTGGTCCTCTTCAAAAGGAACCTTGACGATTGGATGGGAGAAAGAAAATTCACCCCGGGGATCACGCCAGTCGCCCTGCTAGACAGGGGTCCAGGGAAGTAAATAGTGTGGGAAGAAATAGCCAGGGAATTGTTATGGCTAGGCTTGTACAGGCCCTAGGGCTGATAGCCTAGTACCAACCTATGAACCTATATCTGTTGGCTTAGTATAGGAGGCACCATTGTGCAGTAGCTCAGAGCAAATCGGGGTATTGATATGGAGGTTTTTTACATAACTATAGAAGGCCTTGTGGTTTTCTTTACTATCTGCTGCAATTCTGTTTTCATAGCTAGCTTTAGAGGATTTGATGAGGGATCTCAACTTTTTGTTGAGGCTGATAAGGGAGTTTTTCCATAGGTTCATAGGTTCATAGGTTCATACTAGGCTATCTGCCCTAGGGCATTTATAAGCCTAGCCAGAATGTGTTTGGCTTTCGCCACCCATTTTAAATTAATTTTGCTATGCCCTTTTTTTTGAGGTTAGTATACTGTGCCTCTGTCTAACAGTGACACAGAAGTCATACCCGGGGTAAACATACGATCTCCCATCCACTCATCAAGATTCCTCTTGAAGAGAGTCAATGAGGGACTCTGCCTAACCTGGACTGGGATTTTATTCCAGAGTGAAGGGAGCCTCTGGGTTATGAATCTGTCCCTCCAGCATGTCCTATTTATTTCAGTGCTGAGGTTCAAGTCTCTCGAGCGTATAGCTCAATAGGATTTGGATTTTCTGAGGTACAGCATGTCCATTAATCGGGTTGGACATGGCTTTATATGTCAGGCACAGATCGCCTCTGAACAGGCGGTATGCCACTGAGTAGAGCTGGAGTTTCTTTAACCGGGCAGCATATGGCATCTGTTTGAGCCCTTTGATCCTCTTGGTGAGGTACTTTTGGGGTCTTTCCAGTTGCTGCAGGTGTCCGGTAAGGTACATCCCAAAAGGGGCATTGTACTCAATTATGGGCCTGATGAGGGATGAGTAAAGAGGCACGATGACCTCCCCTGATCTAGATGTGAATCCCTTCATGATTAGGTGGGCTATATAAAATCTTTTTCTAACCACTTTGGCCACATGGTTGTCAAATGAGAGATTGCTATCAACTTGGGTCCCCAGGTCCCTAATTACTTCTTCTGTACTTAATGGATTACCACCTATGTGGTAATTTGTGGGCACTTCGTTTTTGCCAAAGGGGATGACTATACACTTTTTGGCGTTTAGCTTGAGGCCATGGCTCTGGCATCAGTTGTCTGTTTCTATGAGGCCCTTTTGGAGGATGCTTGTGTCGGCTGGAGAGTCGATTATGGCGCCCAGTTTGCAGTCATCTGCGAACTTGGTCAGCCACAGTCCTTCCGTGTTGGCCTGTACCTCCGAGAAATATATACTGAACAAGAGAGGTCCCAGGACTGAGCCTTGTGGGACGCCACTTGTAACTGGTTTGGAGTCTGACATGGCTCCAGCAATTCTAACCATGTGGGTTCTGTCCTTGAGCCAGTTTGCAACCCATCTAGTGACATAGGGGTTTATATTTAAGCTGGTGAGCTTATCTATAATGCCCGAGTGGGGTATTGTATCTAAGGCTTTGCAAGGTCCAGGTAGGCTGTGTGGACCACCTTCCCTCGTCAATGGCCTTGGTGACTGTTTCAAAGAAATCAACCAGGTTTAAGAGGCAGGATCTGCCCTTAACAAAGCCGAACTGGGTAGGATCCAGTGTCTGTAGGTCCCCAATATCTTTATTTATGAGGTCCATGATTATCCTTTCCATAGCTTTGCAGACCAAGCTAGTCAGGCTTATGGGGCGATAGTTTCCAGGATCCGTTGAGGCACCACCTTTGTGGAGAGGGACCACAGTTGCTGTATGCCACTCTTTGGGTACATATCCTGTAGTAAGGCTGAGATTGAACAGTAGTTTTATGTTTGAGTTTAGCTCTTCTTGGAGTTCATGTAGGACGCAGCCTGGGACACCGTCTGGTCCCATTGATGCTGTGTTTTTTGCTTTGGAGAGGGCGGCTCTTACCTGAGCATCCAAGATGTCAGGGGGGCAGCACTCTGCTGGAATAGATATTTGCCCTTTTGGTGGGGAGGGGAGAAGTTTGCACTGAACCTGTCAGCTAGGATGTTGGCAATGTCTGTGGGTTCGGTGTATTTTTTTGTCATTTTGGACTAATTCTGAGCATGTCTGGGAATTACCACCCAGGTTCCTAACATAAATAAAGAAAGCCTTGTGATTATCCTTAGTGTCCTGTGCAATTTTTCTCTCGAAGCTGGCCTTAGACGATTTTATGAGTGCCCATAGTTTTTTGCTAATACTGATCAGAGATGCCTTCCCTTTTTGGAATTTTGCTCTATCATTTAGTAGTTTCCTCCTTCTATTGTATAGCTTGTTTATGACTGGGGTCCACCAGACAGGACGTCTGCCTTTGGAGGATTGGGTCTTGGTTTATTTGGGATCGCATGATCCATGCATTCCTGAAGGTGTTCATAGAATGCATTTATAAAAAATTCTGCGGTCTGGGCCGTATTTTCCACAGGTCCGGGGGCTTTGAAGGATTCCACCTCAGTTTTGAGGAGTGTGAAATTTGCTTTAGAGACGTTTTTCACTGTGGTTTTCTGGGCAGGGGGTGGTGTCGGGATGTGAACATCCAGTGAGATTAGTTTATGGTCTGATCTTACCAGTGAGGGATACACTTCTGGTCTGGAGCATAGAGTCCCCATGTTGGTGATGATCAGGTCCAGTATGTTTTCCCCTCTTGTGGGAGTGGTAACAAGTTGTTCCATAGCATTTGAGTTTATAAATTCTAGGAAACTTTGGGCTAGGGTGTTGGAGCTAGAGTAATGCTCCCAGTCTATGTTTGGGTAGTTGAAGTCGCCCAATATAATGGTGTTTGCAGAGACCTTCATATTTTCCAGTGTTCTCATGAAGGCCGAGTGGGGTTCCTGGGTTAGGGAGGGTGGTCTGTAGCAGGCTATAAACTGGAAGGCAGTTTTACCCACTGTTAGTTACACATGGATAGTCTCTGATGCTTCGTGCTGTGCCACCAACCTGGAGGTGTGGGTATCTTTGACGAATATTGATACTCCCCCTCCTTTTGTGGGTCGGTCCAAGTTTTGGGGCCGAAAAGCGTGGTATGAGGTATAACCTGGTAGTGCTGGGGTGCTCTCGGGAGCCTTGAACCAGGTTTCTGTTACTGCACAGATATTGATTTTCCTCCATGCTAAGGAGAGTTTCGAGTGCGAGCATCTTGAGGTTTAGACTTCTGGCGTTGAGTAGCATTACTCTTAGTTTCTTATCCCTTGTGATACCTATGGAGGTGGGTTTGTCTTTTGAGCCTTGCCTAAAAAAGGCACTATGGGGGTAGCAAGAGCCTTTGCCAATATCCGAAAGCCCAGGGGTGACAGGTGCAGGCCGTCCCTAGCGAAGCATCGTGGCTTGTCGAGCATGTCATCCCAGGCTGACAGGCACTGGATCCCCTTTGAATGACACCAATAATTAAGCCAATTGTTGAAATTGATCATCTTGTCTTCATATTGTGGCATCATTCTTGGTGAGGGTAAGATGCTACTCAAGGTCAGGGTCATACCGGCCTGGGCCACATGCTCAGAGAGCTCCTCTATGTTTCTTTTCATGTAGTCCAGGGAGGTACGTCTCAGGTCATTCACACCAGCATTGACAATGACTGAGTCATATTTGTACTTGCCTTGGAGTGACCTGAGTGCTTGTGTTATGTGGTGGATCCTAGCGCCCGACAGGCAGCTCACCGTGACCTTCTCCTTGTTCAGCCTGGTGAGTGGGACGTCAGTGTGCCTGATGATAGAGTCACCTATTACAAGTGTATCAGGTGTGTTGTTTAGCCTTAAGGGCTGTGACTGTTTGGCACACTGCCTTTGTGAGCTATGTTTTGCACGTGTTTTGTTTTGGGGTAGCGTTTGCTTGGGTGTCTGCTTTGGAGGTCTCTGCTGCTTAGGCAGATTTTTATTTAGAGCCTCCGAGTATGTTTTTGTGTGTTTTCCAGTCTTGGGACTTCACCTTATTCCGCATCAGTTTCCTCCTTCTGTTGTAGAGTTTGTTTATGGCAGGGGACCATGAGATTGGCTTCCTTTTTTTGGAGGAGGGTGTCTTGGTTCTATTGGGTATGGCAAGATCCATACAATTGTGTACGTGTTCGTACAGTGCACTGGTGTATGATTCGGTGGTTATGGAACTATTCTCCATTTGTATGGGTGCCGTGAAATTAGCCACCTCTGCTCTTTTAGGAGCCCAAAGTTAGCTTTGGAGAACTTTTTCATGGTGGTTACCTTTGCGGGTGTGGGGTGGATGGGATGCGGATATCCAAGTTGATTAGTTTTTGGTCAGATCTAACCAGGGAGGAGTTAACTATTGGTGTAGAGCAACGGTCGCCCATGTTAGTAATGACCAGGTCAAGGATGTTGCTACCTCTAGTAGGGTTAAGAATAAGTTGGTCCAGGGCATTGGAATTAATGAATTCCAGAAAATGTTGGACAAGTGTATTGGTATAAGGAGCTTTCCCAGTTAATGGAGGGGTAGTTGACGTCGCCCAGTATGAGTGTTAGGTTGGACCCTAATATTCTCTAGGGTGCTAAGAATGTGGAGTGTGAGTCTTGGGACATAGCTGGGGACCTATAACAGGCTAAAACCTGAATCGGTGTGTTACCCAATGTTAGCTGCACCTGAAGCATCTCTGATACGTTATGTTGGGCTACTAGTCTGGAGGTGTGTCCATCCTTTATGAATATGGAAACACTACTGCCTTTGGAGCTTCAGTCCAAGTTCTGGGGCCGAAAGGTGTGGAATGAGTTATAGCCTGGTAGTGCAGGGGTGCTTTCTGCTACCTTGAACCATGTCTTTGTTACAGCACAAATGTCGATGTTTTCCATTTTAAGGAGTGCTTAGAGCGAGTACATTTTGAGATTTAGACTAGCATTGAGCAGCATGACCCTCAGATTGCATTTGTTTGTAGCTGTTACAGTGGTAATTTGGTCTTTGGAACACTGCCTAAAAAAGGCACTATAGGGGTGGAGAGCCTTGGCCAGTATCTGGAAGCCCAGGGGTGACAGATGCAGGCCATCTCTGGCAAAGCATCGAGATCTGTCAATCACGTCATCCCAGGCAGACAGATACTGGATCTCCTTAGAATGACACCAAAAACTTAGCCAATTGTTAAAATCATTAATTTTATGCTTGTACTGTGGTATCATTCTGGGTGATGGTAGGATGCTGCTCAGGGCTAGGGTCATACCTGCCTGGGCTACCTAATCGGAGAGCTCCTCCAGGTCTCTTTTCATGTATTTCAGGGAGGTATGTCTGAGGTCATTCACACCCACATGTACAATGACAGAGTCATATTTGTACCTGTTGTTGAGGGACCTGAGTGCATGTATTATTTGGCGGATCCTGGCACCTGACAGGCATCTGATTGTTACTTTCTCCTTATTCAACCTAGTGAGTGGGACATCAATGTGCCTCACGGTAGGACTGCCATACACATGGTCGTGGGTTCTAATACAGGATATTACAGACATTTTTACTGTTTTTCCACTTCTCATTATATTCAGCCTCACATATAACACTTTTAGATATTGGAGCTGATATGAATTATATGTAAGAAAGATGAGAAACCATTATTGTGTTTTCAGATGTATGACTGAGGGTATACTATCTACTATCTTTCTGTAAGTATATTTCTGCTACCTTGACTTGCATGGCCTTCACAATTAATTAAGACACATACACAACTGCATCTATATTCAATAACCTTGTCAGGTCACACATATACATGTGTAAGAGCTCAAAATGTCACCTGTATTTATATATGATTCCTGACTATGATTGAGTAGCACTTCTTCTGTGGAAAAGATGGAAAATCAGTGCTGTCGAAGAAAATGTTTTGTCCCTTATACCTAGGTTTGAATCCCACGCTATAAATTTTTCTCTGTGTATAAAGACAAAAAATATGTCAGGTCATTACATGTATGCTCTCAGTGCATGTCTACAAACTTAACTCACCTAACAGATACCTTTCAATTTCCAATATATATTTCCAGGCTACATTAGTATACACCCCTCAAACTTAGGCCAAGTGTCAGATTAAACTTCCTGTTTCAATTATTTAGTTCCACATTACTTAACACTGCTGTACTCAGCTTAACATATCGCAAACACAGTTGGCATCATTGCTGGGTTGTACACACTACCAGTAAATGTGATAATTGGAACTGGTGGGAAAGCGTCAGTTTCCATTGTTGTAGTTCGGCTGGTAGACATGGATGGTGTTGGAGAGGAAAGTGCACACTTTAGGGCACAGAGGTGGGGCGTCCAAGAGTCCTGGATATTTTTGGACTCCTAGTAAAGCACCACAGCCAAAGGCTTCTGCAGAGGCACTATTCTGGCTCCCGGTACAAGTCTGAGGTGTGGAATAGTTTGGCCCAGACAGCATCCAGTGCCACTGGTATCCCACACACTGAAGAGCAATGTAGGCATCATTTTAATGACCCACACAGGAGAAAAAGGGATACTATCAACTGTTGGTTGCAGGAATTTGAGAGTGCAGACTTCTCACAACTGTGTAAGTATGACCATAAGAGAGTACTTGTAAGACTTAGAAAGCTAAATATAGGCAAGACCGGTATACATAATGCTCTTCTGTTCTTTTCTGTTCTTTCTCCAGCTCTCACTAATATGAGTTCAATTGACAGGCTCATGTTGCTTGATTTGAGAGACTGAGGGAAGAAAGTGGTATCTATGCAGCAGAAGAAAAGTGGTATGGTAACATTAAAGTTAAAGATAGCTTTTTTTGATCTTTCATAGAGTTGTATCAAATTGAGCATGTGTATCCCAACTGTAAAAGCAAGTATGCATGCATTAATCTGCAGCACAAACCAGTTGTACAAGTCCAATATTACACTGTAGTCAGAAGTTGTGGTTTCAAATACCACAATTCCCAACTATACAATACTGTTATTTCCTCAATAATATTTACATTAAATTAAAAACTCTATACTAGTGGCACACATACCCTGCCGTAAACTGTAATCTGTATAATTGGAACAAGCATATGTGCAATATATGCACATTTCAAGGAATGCTTTCAGCAATCTGTAGTATAGTATATGTATATATCTGTTAGGATGTATACTTAAATGTAATACTTCAGATAAAAGAGTTGTAGAATTGTGCCAATGCATTGTATGTCACATTTGATGGTACTAATTTTATATCTTTTTCTCTCACCCTAACCGTTATCTCTCTTTTTTATTTTATATTATGTGTCATCAAACTGTCTCCACGTCATCTATGCGTATCACATCACTAAATGCTGCACAGTACAGCAAGGTAGGCCAGCTCCAGTGGTCAGCCTGCTCCTGGTCCACCAGCTCCACCACCGATGCCCAGCACGTCTGGGAGCCAACTTGACAGCACTGCCTCTGCTGACCCTGCACTACCTGTGTCCTCAGGTAGTACTGCCCTGGAAGCTGGTGCAGTGGTACCCTCCAGGAGCAGTGGTAGAGGTGGTGATTTCATCAACTGCATGGAGTTGCCAGGGATGGTGCATAGGGTCATGCACTGCTCCATTGGTGTACGCCTACATTGGATGGAGAGGATGCTCTCCCTAATGGTCCATAGGAGGAGGAGATGTCAAGCACTCCAGCCAACAGCAGAGTAAGTTGGCAGTGATGGCACTCCAGTGGGTGAGGACTCGATTCTCATGGTCTCCCAGCTTGATGTCCATGAGCCTGCATTGCCCCCTCCCTCACCCCAATCATGATGTCCCCCAACCTTTTGTGTCCATCACCATCCCTGTCTCTTGTCTGGTTTGTCTTGTTTGCATTTGATTCCTCACCTACCCAACTTACCAGACCCAGATATACCTATGTCCCTTAGCCAGCAGTCCTCTCTTATTGAATTTAAAATAAAAATGGGCAAATCTCCCACAGGAAAAAAAAAATCATCCCATACATAGCTCTCCATTTTGCGCATGTGTCTTTTGACACACTTGATTTGGTCAAATTGGCTATACAACATGATTGCATTGTTGTCACTCTTCTTTGTGGAGGTGACAGTCCAAATTCAGTTAATATTCTGCACATATTTTCAGTTTTTACTGTTGAAGAAACAGATAGCTATGGTTCTTTCCTACTTTCCTCCTGCATATTCCTGTGTTGCTTTCCCTTTGCTCTTCCCCCTGCTTGCTCCCCATTTCACCACTTTCCTATCAACCCCATTTTAACACCTGTAATCTGGTAAAAAAAAATAGAATCACACCCAACATATATAAGTAGCAGAAAAAGCAGTGGAGCCCTTCACTATTTAGCCTCTATGTTTGAGCAGAGTTTCTCATTGCACAACAATGTGCAGCGATTGTGAGTGGCAGTACAATACTGAGGTTATCTCAACAGAATGCCAGCTAACCCTGTTGCTCTATGCCAACAAAGAGCAACACATGTATTATAAAGAAGTAATTTAATTGCATTATCATTGTTTATTTAAAAGTCTTTAAAAGTATTAGTCATCTAGACCTGAATCCAATATAATCTGGGCTCAAAAAGAAATATGTCAATGCATTTACACCTGCTGACACAGGGTCAGTTAAACAGCAAGTGTGTTTCATCGACTCAGTACATACTCTCACACTTTTTGCAATGTGTCTTGCATCTGCGTAATACTTAAATACGCACAAACATGGCAAGTATTGAAAATATGTATCTCACATGCACAAACACTTTCCCAACCATCATGCAAACCTGATGCTCACTGCACTATGGAAAAGTAAATATTATTATGTATTACTGCTGTTTACTGTCTATTGCATGTGGAAACATAACAAACTGAAGGCCCTATCTAACAATATTTCACATATTTACAATACAACCATGTGTTGCCTCCTACCAAGCACTGCAACTTTGGTGTCTCAGTACTTTTTCCACAAATATATCACCTACACTACAGACATTAATATTAAATGTTGTGTAATATGCAATGCACATCAGTCTGGTAACAGGCAGAACTAGAACTATTGACCCATAAGCCTAAAAAGCATTATCTTCAAGGCTAGGGAAGGGATCAGCATGGACCTTACCCGCAGGGACACAGGTGACCTTCAACACACTTGACGTCACCCATTTTGGTTTACCTTGCTTTATGTGATGCATGCAACAGATTCTATGTTGGGAAAATGGAGAGGGTATTGAAAAGTAGAATCTATGAGCATGTATATGATGTTAAAAACAAGAAGGATACAATGCATTATATAGGCATTCCCTCACTTGTTCTAATTTTAAAGGCTTTAAATTTGGTATTTTGGATACTGTGGACATAGATTTGGGGGGGGGGGCGGTGACTGGAAGAATTTATTAAGTAAAAAAGAGCTGGTTTGGCAAATCAGACTAGCAGCTAATTTTCCACCAGGTATAAATGATTCCTCGACAATACTTCCAGCCCTGAAAGAAAAAACTATGAAACTTAAGTATTTTAACATTTTTAATTGCGTTACTGTGCCTGCATTTTTAAACATATGCTGAAGGTATTTAATATAAAACAGTGTTTTATTTGTAATAAGCTAAGTTGGCTTGAATATTAACATCCAGTGTATTTAATATTGCTCATGTGACCATTTTACATGTGACTTTTTTTTGACAATACCATTGGCACAATTTTATCTATTATGTAACATGTACTGGTATAAAATGGTTCTTGAATCAGTGTGCTTTATTCTGATGAAGTTTTCTATGTGAAAGATGAAAGCGCTTAATCTTCATGTGTTTTTACTGTAATAAATGGAGTTCCTATACAGGCTTGTTTGGTGCATTTTCCATTTGGTTCCTGACCCATTTTGGTTTTGTTGAGGATAGAGCCTGCTTATTAAACATTGTGGACTTCTTTGATAATGACCCCAAAGACCTGGATGAGGGATAACAGGACATACCGCTATGTTGATTTATCCAAGGCCTTTGACACTATCCCCCATTCAGGTATCATAGAGAAGCTCTCCCATCTGGGGATTAACCAATACATTACTAGATGGATAGCCAACTGGCTCTCTGACAGAATGCACATTGTCAAAGATGGGACTGCACCTCGACCACTAGACCACTTACCAGTGAAATGCCACAAGGAACTCTGCTGGGCCCTCAACTGTTTGGAAACTATTTCTCTGAAGTCCGGTTAAAGTTAGCGGGCCTGTGGTTTAGAAAGTTTGCAGATGACTGTCAGCTGGATGCAGTCATATAGAGTCCCCCAACTTTGTTAACATATTACAGAAATCGGTACCAAACTCACAGACTGAACCTTAAAGCAAAAATGCCTCATTTCCCCCTTTGGCAATGAAGTACCCCTGCTAATTATGATATACATAGCACTTCTCTAAGTTCAAACAGTGTCAAAAGACTTGGAAACACATGTTGATAGCAATCTACACTTCAATCACTATGTGTCTACAGTGGTGAGCCACACATTTTACATTGCATACCTCATAAATAACACCATCACATCCAAGACCAGAGAGGTCATAGCTCTGATGTACTCTACCTGTATCAAACCACTAATTGAGTACAATGCTGTCTTCTTTCTGTACCTCACCAGACACCTGCAGCAAATGGAGGAAACACAGAGGTTAGTAACTGAGAGAATATAGAGCCTCTAAAACATGACAAACATGGAAAGACCAAAAGATCTGTCACTGTACTTAGTATCATGCAGGCTGCTGAGAGATGACCTATGCCTGGCCTACAGAGCAGCCTCAGACCCTGCCCTACTGGAAATGCTGGACATCTGCAAATTAAATGGGACAAGAATAACTTGCTCCATAGGATCATAGGAGGTTACTTGGCTAATGACTAGCCAAGAGTTTATCCCCAAAAAGAAACCTCAGTCAGCAGCTGTTGCCCCTGTCTGAGAGGGACACAGGTGGAACCCCTGGGACAAATTTATGGTTTCCATTCTACTCATCAAGATTGTGCTTGAAGAGGGTCATCAGGTGCTCTGTTTGAGGTGTATGGGGAGTCTATGCCAGAGATGGGGCAGCCTCTGGGAGACACATATTAGATTCAGGCCTTTTGAGTGGGTAGTGCATGAGGAGTTAGATTTACGGATATGGAGCATCTCTAGTAGGGCAGGGTCCAAGATTGCCTTGTAGGTGAGGCACAGATCACCCTTGAGCAATCTGTATGATAACAAGTAGAGTGATAGTGATTTGAGCCTGTCTGCATAGGACAGGTGTTGGAGGCCATGGATTCTCTTTGTGAGGTATTTCAGTGGCCTTTCCAGTTGGTGCACATATTTAGAGAAGTACATCCCAAACAGGGCATTACACTCAATTATTGGACTAATGAGGGAGGAGTATAGAGAGGTAATAGCCTCCTTTTTTTCTGGATACAATCTCTTTACTTATGAGATGAACTAGGTAAAAGACCTTTCTGGCCACTGCCGCTACATGATGGTTGAATGTGAGGCTGATATCAACCTGGGTGCCCAGGTGTCTCACCACAAGTTCTGTGCTTACGGGGTTACCATTGATGTGGTAATCGGTAGGAGTCATGTTTTTGCTGAATGGTATGATGATACATTTTTTTGCATTTAGCTTGAGGCTATGACTTTGACACCAGTCATTAGTTGCTGTGAGACCCTCTTCCAGTATGTTAACATCATTTGGGGAGTCAATGACAGCACACAACTTACAGTTGTCTGCAAACTTGGTCAGTCATAGGCCTTTTGTCTTTGTCCGGACCTCTGAGAAATAGATAACAAACAGGTGGGGTCCCAGGACAGATCCCTGGGGAACTCCACTATTGACAGGTGGAGGTGCCTATTTTGACTTTGAGGGTCCTGTCAGTGAGCCAGTTGGCCACCCACCTGATGAGATAGGGATTTACGCCAAGTTGTGTTAGCTTTTCGATGATGCCGAGTGGGGATTGTGTCAAAGGCCTTGGCCAAGTCAAGATAAGCTGTATGCACTGACTTTCCCTCATCCAGGGCCTTGGTGACAGTCTCAAAGAAGTCAACCAGGTCCAACAGGCAAGATCTGCCCTTGATGAATCCGAACTGGGTGGGGTTAAGTGCTTGTAAATTGCCTATGTCGTTGTTTGTGAGATCCATAGTAATACGCTCCATGGCTCTACAGATTAGACTTGTCAAGTTAATGAGGCGATAGTTTCCAGGGTCAATAGTGGCACCACCTTTGTGCAAGTGGATGACAATGGCAGTTCTCCACTCTGCTGGAATGAAGCCTGTACTTAGGCTGTGGTTGAATAGGGTGCTCAACGGCAAAGCCAGTTCTTGCTAGAGATGGCGCAGAATACATCCTGGGATACTATCAGGTCCCATGGAAGCTGTGTTCTTCACCTTGGATAGCGTCTGTAACACTTGATCTACGCAAATGTGAGGGGCAGGACAAGTATCGGTGATGTCGAAAGGGCCTTTGTGCGGGACAGGGGGATGAAGTTTGTGCTGAACCTATCTGCAAGCAGGTTGGCTAAGTCAACAGGATCAGTGTAATTGATACTGTTAAGTACTAATTCGGAACACACCTTGGCTTTGTCACACAGGTTCCTGACGTAACTAAAGAAGACTTTATGGTGTCCCTTTGTTATAGAGGCTAGTTTCAATTCATAATTGGCCTTGGAGGTTTTCATTAGTGATCTAATTTGCTTGTTGAGGCTAGGGAGGGAGTTTTTACAATTTGGAATTTGTTCCTTTTACCCTTGGACAACTGTTTCTTCATTTTGTTGTAAAGCCTGTTGATAGAGGATGTCCACCAAACAGGCTTGTGTTTCCTTGAGGAACAGGTTTTAGTTATATTGGGTATGGCTGAGTCCATGCAGTTGTACAGGTGCTTGTATACTGCACTGGTGTACTATTCAGCATAGTTGTCTGCATCCTCTGAGGGGGCGGTGGTGTGAAGCTACAGATACTCTCCCATAGGAGGTTGTAGTCATCTTTTGAGAAGTTTTTTAGCTTGATTACAGTTGGGGGGGGGGGCTGGAGGGGATAGAAACTTCAAATGAGACAGTCCAATGATCTGATCTCACCAAGGAAGAACATACTATGGGAGTGGTGCAGTGGTTGCCCATGTTGGTGAGAATCAAGTCCAGAATGTTATCTCCCCTTGTGAGGGATGACATGAGCTGGTCTAGTGCATTAGAGTTGATGAAGTTGAGGAATCATTGAGAGAATGCATTAGTGCAAGAACAATTTACCCAGTCTATGGTGGGGTAGTTGAAGTTACCAAGGATCAGGGTGTTAGAAAGTACCCTGATAGCAGGGATTTTAACCTAGTCTGTGACATAAACAGAACATGCTGGGGAGACAGACATATCTCCCAGCAATTGCCACTCCTCTGTATAAGCTCCTACTGCATGTGAAGCAGTACTTCTCAATGACCCGATTTAAGCTCAACCTTGACAACTGCATGAGTAATTGAAAATTCACCCCTTGGGTGGCACCTATGTCCCTCATGGGCAGGTGGATAGGGTCAGTTAGTGCTGATCACAAAATCTCCCTGCTAACAATAACCATCTAACTATGCCCAAAAAGGGTACTTGTGTTTTCACACAGCTAGGCTTATAAACACCCTAGGGCCATTAGGCTAGTAACCTCCTATGAACCTATGAAGCTATGAACCTATGCATGCCTCTCAACATCTTCTCTCCTACATGCCCTTCTAATGTCATCCACTATAATTTGACCTGCAGTCTTGTAAAAGTCAGACTTGTGCAGTGACACTTGTATAAAGTACTGAGTTCTGTAGTCTGTGTACTTAGGTAGGGGTTCTGTTCTTACTGCAGTCAATGAGTGTGTGTGTGTGTGTGTGTGTGTGTGTGTGTGTGTGTGTGTGTGTGTGTGTGTGTGTGTGTGTGTGTGTGTCTAGCTCGAAGAGCAGAAGTGTGTATCATACAGTTGCCACTCCAATCCCATGGATTGACAGTATTTTGATAGTTGCATATGCCTACATATCCATTTCATGCAGCCCTCCCAACATCTTCTCTCCTACATGTCCTGCTGATGTCATCCACTATAAGTTGACCTGCAGTCTTGTAGAAGTTAGACTTGTCCTGTGGTGCTTGTGTAAAATATTGAGTTCTGTAATCTGTGTACTTAGGTAGGAGTTCTGTTCTCATCACAGTCAACTCTGTGTGTGTGTGTGCGTGTGTGTGTGTGTGTGTGTGTGTGTGTGTGTGTGTGTGCCCATATGTGCGTGTGTGAGTGTGTGTGTGTGTGTGTGTGTGTGTGTGTGTGTGTGTGTGTGTGTGTGTGTGCATGTGTATATATATATGTGTGTGTGTGTGTGTGTGTGTGTGTGTGTGTGTGTGTGTCTAGCTCGAAGAGCAGAAGTGTGTACCTACAGTTACCTCATCTCATGGATTGACAGTATTTTGATAGTTGTACATACCTACACATCCATTTCATGCAGGCCTCCTAACATCTTCTCTCCAACATGCCCTGCTGATGTCATCCACTATACATTGATCTGCAGTCTTATAAAAGTCAGACTTGCGCCATAGCAATTGTGTAAAGTACTGAGTTCTGCAGTCTGTGTACTTAGGTAGGGGTACTTTTCTCACTGCAGTCAACGTGTGTGTGTGTGTGTGTGTGTGTGTGTGTGTGTGTGTGTGTGTGTTTGCGCATGCACATGCGCACACGTGTTCATGTGTGTTTCTTGCTTGACAATAAAGAGAGCTTTTACACCAGCATGTGGGTCACTATTAACTCTCAACTGTCTAGATTTTCACAGACTGTCCAGATGTATTCCTTATCATATTTATGGCTTTCTGCCATATCTCTAGGATGATCTCAGGACTGATGTGGCTCAATAATTACATACATCTGAGTTTCAGATTTCAGATCCTTGAGAAAATGTATCTTAATACAAACACTTGGTTATTCTAGCATATTTTTAGAGGGCAAATATGTCAAATATGTCCTATTTCTGGGTCATTGTCCCCCCATTATGTTGGTCTTTGTCCAGATGTCTTGCACTAAGAGATGGAGAGCTATATGTGAAGTCCTGGTGATCATTGTGGCATTCTGTGCAAAACCATGGACCTTTAGTACTCTGATTTAAACAGAAGTGCTATCTGTGTTGGCTTACATGATTTCCTGGCCGGCAACACTGTTGCTAGCCATGAAACCACACTTATTTACGTTTAAATGCGTTGTGAAGCATGAATATGCAGTGAGTGTTGCTGCTCATCTCGCATCACTGTACACATATGTAAACTCCATGTAGGCTTCACATGAAGCATGCACAGATTTTATTGAATCCCACTGCAGTCATTTTACTTACATTCTAGGTTTATAAGAATAATATTTAAAATTCCTTCCTGATTATTTGACTTTGTTCCTGCATTGGATTCAGCTGTTTCTAGAGGCTAAGAGGTATGCTTATATGTGCCCTTTCCCTATCCTTTGTAACCCATAAACTGTTGCAGTCTTTGATTAAAGCACAAGATCCTTATTATAAAGAAACCATTACTCCACTAGCATATCAATTAGTATAGTAAGTTAATGCTGTTGCTGTTTCCTATGTCAGGTGTGCAGAGTTAGAAGCCTGTTCCCCACTTCTTTATAATATAATTGTTTTTCCAACTCTAAGGTGGTATTTCCCCATTGTCATTGTTGTCTAGTGCTTGTGCAGAGGACTAATATCATCAGTGAAAGGTGGGAGGGTAGGGGTTTGAGTTATATCATTGACAGGTGGGAGGGTGCAGGTTTGATTTATTTCATCAATGAGAGGTGGGAAGGTGGGCGGGTTGATTTTTTTTATAGATTTAAGACGCACTATTTAGAATAGCCCTGGTGGCTAGTGGACCCACAAACCCATACTGTCTTCCTTTTTTTTATAAATGCCCTTAAGGCGCATTGCTAAAGAGTTATCCTTGGTGGCCAATGCTCTCCCACTCATGTCTTGTATAAATGCCATTAAGCATGATCTGCTGTCCCTGGTGGCTAGTGATTTTCCCCCAACCCATGCCTCATTTAAATACTGTTAAGGCATGCTCTGTTAACCCTGGTGACTAGTGTTGTCCCCCTGCCCATGTCTTGCAAAGTGCTGTTATGGCATAATCTGCTATACCTGGTTCCTAGTGTCCATTCTCTCCTAAGTCTTGTATAAGTACTGTTAAGGCATGATATCAAATGGTTCTCCCTTGTGGTTGCTAGTGTTCCCCTTGATCCTAAGTGTTGTTAGGGCATGATATTGAATAGTTTTCCCTTGTGGCGACTAGTGTTCCCACCAACTTTAAGCGTTGCTAAGGCATGATATCAAATGGTTCTCCCTGGTGCTTACTGTCTCTCTGACTCTAGCAGGATTTGCTCATTAGTCTAGGGAAGTATGCAGATATGAAACCCCCCAACCCCCACACACATTCACACAGTCATACACACACACACACACACACACACACACACACACACACACACACACACACACACACACACACACACGCACACACACACACACACACACACACACACACACACACACACACACACACACACACACACACACACCTAGCTAACTTACCCCTCACTACCTACAAGATACTGCTAACTTTCAGGCAGACTCACACTCACAGATAAACTCACACATGCAGCCACATAGATACACACATGCAGACATACCCTGATACTATCTATCTGCTAAACTACCTGGTACATGACTTTAAAGTGATGGATGAATACCAGCTGCCAGGAGTGGCCATGTTAATTTATATAGCTGCTCAATTCTCTGAATAACTTGCCTTCTTAAATGGCTTACTGTAGGCAGTTCTGTGGGAGAGCATTAGGCTAATTAGCATAGACCTCTCCCCTGGAATGCCTCATTAGCATTTAATATGTCTGCAGATACAACCCATTTTGGTGCTGCATGTCTTCATGTTGCAGCACCTTGGTAGGGCTATCTCTGAATTCAGAAAGGTTGCAGCAAGTTGGACAGTTACACTCCCCCTCCTGTCTATTTTATTTGAAAAAAAAACATGAAAGTACAGCTGTAATCATCACATTCATCATGTTCTGTTTGCTCATAATATGCAGTACTAAACATATTCATATATGTTAGGATTTCATGCTTCCAGTTTGTAAACGAAAATTTAAATTTTTTTAAAGAATACAGCAAGATGACTGTTACTTCCCTGAAATCCAAATATACATTGTGCATGAGAGTCCTTGGACATATCAGTCCCCAAAAGCCAATAAAGAACCTTAGCATCATCTGGTAGCTGCACCTTTGCAGCTGTACTAATTACCAATATCAATTCCTTTCTTGAGTCTGTAATCTTATCACATACCCAAACCATGTGCACACAGTCTGTTCTCTTTTCTCCACATTTCCGTCACTTATCAGTTTGCAACCATCTTCGGCTGTATAGTAATACAGGGTTGAAATGCCACCTGTATATGATTTTCAAGGTAGTAAAGGCAGCTATGGTGGGCACCTTGATTTCTATTGTTCTCACTAAAAGCACGGTCCACTGCTTCTCTGATAAGGTCTGCCCCAGTTCCCTTTCCCACCTTTTTTGAGGTCATTTGAGCCCTCATGTTTATCCCATTCACCTTTGACTCTTTTAGCAATGCCTTTACATAATGACTATCATCCTTCCTTTCCTTCTCATGCTGTTTATCAGTTTCCTCTTACCACTGAACTTATTTGGAGGTATTGTCACCACCTTATTCCATATGGGAGACACACAGATAATTCACTAATGGTCAGAATTCTGCCACTTTCAGGATTTACCAAGTATTTAAAAAAAAAATTCTTGAGCCCCGTCTGGCCATTATAGAGTTTTATCTTCAGCCCACCTCATACTCTGTTCCAATCTGTAAACACTTGATCTTCAGGTTCTTTTGAAGCCATACTTTTTCAGACTAGTTCTCTAGATCACTGGGATCCCAGATCTTGGACTCCTTTACTTTAAACTGCCCCAAGGTGTTGATGAAAATATTCCATCCTTCCATTTCCTGCTAAGTAGACTTCTGAGTGTGCCTACCTCTATAATATTGCAATCCTGCTGCAGGTAATACATATCCTGTGAGGTCTGGGATTCCCATCTCCCAAATCTCCTTGAAGTATTTAGCTTCTTTCTACTAATTATTTTATTTTTAGAGTCCCAGAGAAAAATCTATATTTATTGACTGAAATATATTTAAGTGAGCTGACATCACAAGCTGTGGTATGTATCTTGCTAAAAAGATTTTGGAAGAAGAGCATCTTAATTATATTTTGTCTACTTAAAAGAGGAAGATTCATTTTTTTTCCACTTCCTGCACTTCTTCCTTAGAGTTTGAATCAATAGTTTAGCATTCTTATCCATCATACCCCACAGTTTTCCAGTCATAGTAACCCCAGATACTTAAATTCAGTCACTACTGAAATATTACAATTATCCCAGGAACAATCCTGTGTTATGCATTCTGAATTAAGTGAAATGAGTGCCATATTCTCTTAGTTCACTCTAAAACCTGAAATCACTGAGAAAGTGTGTAGTACCTGCAGTATATCAGTAATCCACCTATATGGTTCTGCAGCAGACAGCACAGAGTCATCCATGAATCATGGCTGATCTGCACATCAAGGTAATAATTTCTGATCATGTACACAGTGAAATCTCCCCTCCAGTCACCCTTTCACATACATGTGCACAAACACAAACAAGAGTCCCTTCACATGTCCCTGCCCTCCTGTGATTCCCCCCACCCTGTAATACATTAGTGTCATAATGGCACACGTATTAGGCCCTGGTGGTCTAGTGTATTCCTCATCACTGATTCCTGTTACAATGTCAGTGCCATCACAGCACTATAGAGTCATTCATAGTGGTTGAGTGGTTCCTCCACTCCACTTCACCCTTACAAAGTCTGTGTCATTACTGCACTTCACTTTATCCCTAGTGTCCAGTGTTTCCCCCACCTCCCTGATCCCTGTACTACCATTGGTGGCATTATGGCACTTTAGAGTGTGCCTGGTCATTCCCTCATCCCCATTATACCTTTCTGTGCCTTAGGACACCTTATGGAGTATTTTCTGGTATCTAATGCATCCCCTCACCTCCTGGTCCTTGTTGTAATCTTGGTGCCATCATGGCACTTAAACCATTCCCTGGTGTTCAGTGATCTCCCATCCCCTGATTCTCATTGTAATGTTGGTGCCATAATGGCACTTAAAGCATTTCCTGGTGTCTGGTGGTTCCCCTACCCCAATCACCATTGTAACATTGGTGCCATTATGGCAGGTAAAATAAGCCATTGTGGTCTAGCATACCCCCCCCAGTCACTGTAATAACATTGGTGCTGGCGTGACAGTTTACAGATGTATCCCTGGTAGTGTAGTGTATCCCCACTCCCTTGTTTTCCTGTCAGTACTGTTATGGCATGACCCATGGTAGTGGTGCTGCGGTAGCACTGTCACCTCACAGCAAGACGTTGTCCCATTCAATTCTCAGCTAGAGAGCCTTCTGTGTGGAGGCATACGTGAATGGGCATGCCTTTGTTGAAGGTTGTGCATCAGGGCTGGTAACTCGGCACATAAAAATCCACTACCAAACATTAGCAGACTGGAGTTCTGTTGTGGCAACCCCTAACCGGGATAAGCCGAAAGACACAACAACAACTGTTATGGCATGGAAAAGTAAGCCCTGATGTCTAGTGGTTCCCCTCACCATATTTGGGCTCGGCAGTTAAACAAGCCCTTTTGGCCATGTTCGCTACTGCTACATGGTAGGGATGGCCATACTGATTTGCACAGCCAAACATTTTCATTAAATCACTTGGCCATGTATATGCATTAATGGTGTTGTATATCTTTGTGTTAGAGGACTGCGAAGTGCCATGTAAGGGTGCTTGCTGAATAGCTCAAAGGTACACCAATGTGTACATTGCCATTTACATGTCATGGTACCTTCATGAATGCAGCCTGCAGTATAGAGCAAAACAAGGCAGAGGACAATGGCCTCGCTGATTCAAATATTTATGTCCCCTCCCCTAAGAAATCAATAGAAGAAAATGATATTAGCATAAACTCAAAGAAATTGCCATAACCTCGTAATATATCTATTAGAGTGTCAAGGAGATGACAGATAAATATATATATTTCATGTCAACCCATTCCATAACCCTAAACATACCTTTAAGTTGAGCAGCACATAAAAAAAACAAAAAAAAAAACAGGTCATGATAAAAACACACATTCCTGCAAACAGACACACACACACACACACACACACACACACACACACACACACACACACACACACACACACACACACACACACACACACACACATATTTTTTTCACAAGTTGCCCAATTTAGAATGTGCAAATCCCTATCTAGGATGCACAAAGGGGAACAAACATAAACATTATAAGCAGCTATTTTGTTTCTGCCATCACTTGACAGGCAGCAAAGTTGATAACCCCTTCCCAACATCTGACCCTTTCCCAATCTGAAGATCTCAAGATCAGCTTCCATCTAGAAAACATCCTGGATTATAATTTCCAGAGTGGCAAAAAACATTTTGGTCTCATCGTCACAGATGCTGGAGATGGCCAAGGCAGCAAACCAATTCATTTACAATGTACCCTCCTGATATACTGGCAGCTCTCCTTCCAAAGAATTCCTGGCTGCAGGCTTCTTATGTTGTAGATGTATCCTTCTTATCTTCTGGGGACTTACCTTAGTAAAGTGTTGTTTTCTACTGGTGATGGCTTTTCTCTTTATGATAATACTGAAATCCTTTCAACATCTGTTCTTACTTTTGCTTCTGTTGCAGGTATATAGTTATTCTGAAGATTGCTGCTTCTCCTTGAATGATTTTCCCTGTATAAATAATTGGGCATTTGCCATGTTGATTTGCTTGCCAGACATATACACTGCATACTAATAGCTACCTACAAGTTAACCAGACTGTTGATACCCTGAGGCCTCTGTTTGCATAAGAAGAAGGTACCTCTTTCCCTGCTGTAGTTTTTCTTAAATAGATACCATCTCTATTTCATATGCACAGCTTTGTATACTAGTCTTTAAAAGGATTTGCCAATGGAACCATACGGTTAATAGGAAAATTCAGGGAAAATGAATCTTGCAACCATTACACCTTGCTGATACCCCCCTTTAAACTATACCACCCGTCTCTAGGAGGGCTAAACCTGTCAAGGCCAGGGTGAATTTATGAATACCCGTCCAAGTATCTCAGTCCCATTTGAAGGACAACTGATGATTAGACTGCTTCATCTGCAGGGTAAGTCAATTCCACAGGTGGGAGAGGCACTGAGGATTAAACATGTATCTCCATCATGTTTTAGTAATCTGCTGATAAAGATTTAGATCTCTGTTTGACTTAATGTATCTACAAGAGATTCAAGACTACCAGTTCCCTAATTACATGGAAGTGAAGGTATAAAACACTTCTTAGGAATCTATATGATACAGCCAGTGATCCTCTTTGTTAGGAGCCTCTGAAGTTATTTTAATTGTTGATTATGTCTAGTGAGGTACATTCCAAAGGGGGCATTGTATTCATTAATTGGCACGATCAGTGCTAAATATAAGGGGACGATGACCTCTTCAGATCTGCACAATATTCCTTTGGAAATTAGCTGGGTGAAGTAGAAGAACTTCTTGACTACTGTTGCTAAACAGTGATCAAAGGAGAAAGAATTATCATCCCAAGCTGCAAAACCCCTAACCACATTCCCATTTTGAAGCTGGGTATTATTAGCGCTGTAGGCTGGGAAAGTCTATCAAATATGATGATGTTGTCCTTTTTAACATTCAGTCTGAGCCCGTATTTAGTACAAAAGGTGTAAGTTCTTGGAGGAGAGCTTGGGCATCGGATGTGGATTTCAAAATGACTTCTAGCTTGCAGTCATCTGCAAACTTAGCTAGCCAGAGGTCTATGTTCTTGGGCTGTAGGTCAGAGAAGTAAATTCTAAATAAAAAGAAGTCCCAAAACTGAGCCCTGTAGAACACCATGGGATATCTGTATTTTTTTCTGACGTTGTACCTGCTAATCACACTGTGTGCTCTCTGTCTTTCAGCCAATTGGCTATCTATCTTACTATATAGGGATATATTTATAATGCATTTAGTTTACCAGCTATTCTACCATGGGAGGTAGTGTTAAAGGCCTTGGTCAGATCAGTGGGCATCTGTCTAGAAGGGATACAGTAAATAACAAATATGGATATGCCACCACAGCTGCCACTGGATCTGAAGCCATGGTAGACACAAAATCCAGGTATGGAGACTGTGCCTTCTAGATATTTAAATCAGGTATCAGTGATTACAAATACATAGATGTATTCCAAATATGGGGGGGGGGTCTCAAGCTCAGGCAACTTGTTGTTGAACAAAGCCACCTTCACTTTATCCTGCTTAGACTTTGATATGTTGGCTACATTGGAATGTTTAGTAGCTGGACTGCACCTAAGGCACTGTGCAGGCAATACAGATTTTAGTCAGTATATGCAAAAGCCTTTGAACAAGATGTTCAGACTATCCCTTGCAGAACAAGTAGGACTGCTAAGCATTTTGTTCCATATTAACATATACTGGATCTCCCTGGAATGGTACCAAGTATTTTGCCTATTGCTGAAGACAATTATCTTTTCTTTATACCTGGGCATCATTCTTGGAGAAGAAAGATGTCTTCTCAAGACCAGAGTCTTGTCTGCATTTTTGACATACATGGAGGGCTCTGACATGCACCCCTAGTCATTTACTCCTGCATGTGCAAACACCATGTCATAGTCATATTTATTTGCTTACAGGGTCCTAAGGGTCTTTAATACATCTGAAATCCTGGCACTCAAAAGACAACTCACTGTCACTCTGTCTGCCTCATGATGGAGTCATCAATTACTAAAACATTTTTATTTGTGGAGTAGTCATATGTACTGGATCCTGGAAAGAGTGTTTGGATGGGATGTAATGTTTATTTTTTCAGAGACCTAATCCTCATAGGTCTAGGAGGCTTTAGTAAAAATGTTTTATAGCTCAGCATATGACATTACTGTGTCAGTCATTGTAGAGTGCGGTGTACTTGTGTAAAGCTCACAATATGTGCTTTTGTGAGAGTGAGGCTTCCAAATTTGTTAAATACTTGCATCTTTCAGAAACAGAGTTATTTCTGCTGAGTAAGAGCTCATCATCTGTGAGCATAAGGCAGTTACTACACTGCCTTAGGATACCAAATGCTATGAGGCTGCTGATGGAAGGGAAACAAGGAAGCTGACCTTCCATGTTAGTCCATAGAGTTGTAGAATTTAATTGAATTCATGGAAGGCTATAGTTGAATCTTTTTTGTAATTTCTATCAGCTATGAGGTAGATTAAGTTTGTTGGTAATGTCTATTTGAGTCTGTTTGACTAAGTGACATAATTAGGCTTATTTGTGACTGTGATAAGTACAGAGCAGGAACATTAAGCAATATTAGACTCTGAGCTGCATAGAGCAGGTATAAGCTAAGTTATACAGTGTAGCGAAGCTATGGGTGTCCAGACTCTGTATGAGGTAAGTAGCATGTTACTCAGCAGCCTGCAGCTTGCTACACCTGTACATATCATTAGTCCGACTTACTAACAAGATTTTGGAAAATTAGGTTTGTATAGGTCAGGTGTAAGTGAATTTACCTGTGTCTATAGTGTGCACATTCCAACCTTGCTGTGCTAATCACAGTTCTGCACAATATAAAACAAACAGGGAAGATGAAAGAACCAATGGAAAAACAGCTATAACTCCAACAAATAGTGCTAGCTGCACAGAACCTACAGCAATTACTCTCCTGCCATCAGATAAATCCAGAAAAAGTCCCCTGCAAGTACGGCAGTGCATGGCTTAAAGAAACAGTCTTCCAAAAACAAAAGCCAGCACAAGATGTGTAGAGTGTAACTTTATTATTAAGTTATCACAGACTGGTTTCAGCATACATTTCAAGCCGTCCTCAGTGTAACCAAAACAAAGCATCCACACTCCTTATATACCCTCCCATCTATAAAAAGAAATACCCATTAGCTGCTCACAAAACTTCATTTAGCCCAGGTGAAATTAAAGCACCTATCTTTATAATCCATCTTTTTTCTTTATTATTTAATATGTTGTGCCAGCCAATTTTGTTTGTTCTGTCCCCCTTAATAATATTGATGATAGTGAACCTAAAAGATGTTGAAGGATGATTAATCACACGTTTAAATAATGCATGTGTACTTTTTCAATTTGATGTCACTTAGATGCTGACTGATCCTAAACTTCATAGGCCTGGACGTTTGGCCCACATAAAAGGCCGAGCATGAACAAGTGGCTAAATATATCACCTAGTAAGATGAACAATTGGCAAAAAATATGATGTCATAAATCTGACTGGTATTACGACTAGTAAACATTTTGCTCTGATTTAATCTGTTACAGTGAACACAATGACCACAACTGTAACAACCCTGAATTATATCATCCATAAGTGTTGACTGTATATTGAGACCAAACGCCCGGGTTGCCAACTTGTAATGATTAAAGTGAGATGATAATGCTCTACCCCTCCTAAATCCAAATTTGCATCTGTCCTGAATCAACCACTGACCTCATTGCAGGCCATTGTAATCACACCTGGTTTGTATCCCCGTTCTTTAAATCTCTGGACTATGTCCATTTTGTGATGTTCATATCTGTCACTGCCAGAACAGATGCGTTTAATTCTCATAAACTGAGACTTAGGTATATTCTGAATGACATGTGGCGAATGATGACTAGACGCATGTAGGAGGGAATTATATTCAGAAAATTTGCGGAATACCTGTGTTTCCAAGGTACCATCCATGTTTTTGGTAATTAAAACTTCCAAAAACGTGATTTGATTTAAATCATGCATACAAGTGAATTCAATCCCCCATTTGTTTTTATTCAGGTATTCCATAAATTCTCGAAGATATTCTAAATCTCCCTTCCAAATAAGCCAACAAATCATCCAGATACCATCACCAGATGTCCATTTCTGGCAAAAACAGATTATGTGAGGGTTCATATATAATATGTTGTTCTACATAGGCCATGAATAAATCAGCATA
Organism: Protopterus annectens; assembly: GCF_019279795.1. Lineage (NCBI taxonomy): Eukaryota > Metazoa > Chordata > Ceratodontiformes > Protopteridae > Protopterus > Protopterus annectens. The sequence continues at coordinate 102,797,530 of NC_056727.1, read as the reverse complement.
AATGGGGGCAAAAGATGCCCCCATAGCCGTACCCCTAGTTTGCCAAACACATCTGTCCTGGTAGTAAAAAACATTTTTGGTCAAGACATGTTCCGTCATGAGAAGTAACAAGGTGTTAAAGCCTGGAGGATATATTTCAGCCACACCTAACCAATACTCTATGGCCAGGAGGCCAGCCCAATGTGGAATGCTTGTATATAGGGAGGTCACATCCAGAGTACAGAAATACCAATGGGGTTCAACCTGGGCATCTGTTAATATTTGTAAAAATTCAGTGGTATCCCGTATTCTCGATCTCACCAAGGGCAACAATGGTTTTAAATATTGTGTAAGAAAAACTGCCATGGGTTCTGTTAATGATCTCCTCCCCAAAACAATGGGTCTGCCTGGGGGGGGTTAGTTAATGATTTATGGATTTTGGTAAGTAAGTATACATTTTGCCTTTTAGGATTGGCAACTGTAAGATGTTTAGCAATGTTCTTAGATATGATCCCTTCATCCAGAGCCAACTTAAGAAAGTCACCAATCTGATGTTTAAACATATTAGTGGGATCCAATGGCATAACCATATAAAACTTACGGTTGTCCAATTGTCTAAAGACTTCATTATTATAAGTATCAAAATCCATCACCACAATAGCACCCCCTTTATCAGCTGGTGCAATCACAATATTAGTATTGGATTTTGAGTTCCATGAGGGCCCTTTGTTGAGTCTTTGAGAGATTATGTGATTTAATCCGGGTTTCCCCACGGTAAGTGTGTAAATCTTTGAGAATATTGTGTAGAATAATTGTACCACCGGATGCATAGATGGCACAAAATTCGATCTCTGAAAATAAAAAACATGATCAGTAGTGCAAGTCATTATTGGCATCAAAAAATAATTTAAAATTCAATGCTTTTCCAAAGGAATATAAATCCGACACAAAATCATTTTCTGCCACAAAGAAAGCTGGTACAAAAGTTAGGTCTTTATTGAGTAAGTCCAATTGTTCAGGAGTAAGTGGTTGAGAGGAAATGTTAAGGACATTGTTAGATCCTAGTTGCTGCTCATGATTTGGAGCAAAGTCTCCACATTTGTTATATTTCTTGTGTTTACACCCCCCCCCATGTTTGGGTTTCCTAAAAGGAAATCAATGCTGGTATTGTTACGTTTTGGTGTGGGTGAGGTTGTCCCTGGCACTATTTCTGAGTCTGTATAAGAGGAAGACTCATCCCCTGATGTACACATAGATATAAAACTGTTTTTCCTTAATATAGATCTTGGGCATTTCCTTTTATTGGACCTTGACCCAACATTCGAACATTTTACACTTTTAAATTGGCCAAATGGTCTCCCTTTTTCATAATCCATAAGGTCCCTGTTGAATTTATGTACCTTGCATTCCTTAAGCTGTTTCTCTAAGGCTGATAAATCCTGTGCTAATTGTTGTAAACATATGGAATAGTTCCTATGTCCCTCGAATTGTTTAGATTGTTCACACAGCGTGGTCACTTCCAATATACCTGCATCTATACACCGGTCATAGTATGAGGCTAGAGCCTGTACAGATCCCATTGATGCTTGTTGTTTTATACCTTCCCATTCTTTTTGCAGTTCCTCATCAATGTTTTTAACCAGTGGTTAGATCCTCACCCATAATCCCCTGGGACTGATGTTCTTAGACAAATAGGCTTTAAATAAATGTAAATGCCAAACATTGGCGCTTAAGTTTTTCATACTTCTAGACAACTGATTAAACAAGTCCTGACAATCGAACTCCAATGGTACATGCTCATTCCCTTCCAAACCCATAGTGGGAGCCCCAACACCAAAAATGTCTAAATCATCTCTATCAGAGGATATACCCCTGAGTTGTTGATTGAGGTCCATCCTAACAAACAAATCTGATCTTATATCTGATAATAAAAGTAACAAAAGGGAGAGTATCAACCCCCCGGTAAAATGAGGTTGATATTCCACCAATAGTAATAATAGACCAACTTTGGAAATCAATCCGGAAGCTAGAGCACTATAACAGCCCCCACCAAACTGGATATTCCATATAAGGTAGTGCTACATTACTCATATATTCAGGTCCCTCGACAAAAATAGCCCCTACCATCTATAAACAAAAATATCCACGTGGTAGTGCTACGTCGGGGATACAATATTCAAGACCAAATTGTATTTGTTTCACAGGGTATTCTCATTCAAAATACTCAAAAACAACTTGCATATCATCAGATTTTGATCCAATGCAAAAATTGGGTGAACCTGAAACCACAACTGCCCATAGGAATATAATCCCCCATACAAAATATATATAGAGGCTCCAAATTACAGGAAAGGAAAGATATAATATCTACATAGAAGTCGATATATCAAGATTTGAAAACAAGTTAACTGCCCATATGTCAAAGAACACATAGAGGAAAAAATATATAAACAGTTATAAAGTATAATCTTGACCTAATTTGCATAAAAACAGTGTGATGTCTATGTAAAAAGTATATGCACCATCCTGCCATCAGAGTAACTAGTACTATCTGTAGGATGGCCTACACACAAATCCAGACCTAGTTGTAACTTGAAACACAGGGAAAACATGGAAAAGGCAGCCAAATGATCAATAATAACAGAAAACCACTTTAAAGCAGAAGTTCAGATAGGATGGGGTAAAGGGGGAAACTGCCCTGGTTAAAAAGAATTGGGGTGTGATTGTCAGATCTTTTTTTTAATTTTTGCTCCTGACATAAACATAATGGTGGGTCAGTAGAGTGTGAGGGTGTTAGGACCTGGCACTCCTCCTTAGAGAAGTGAGGCATACCAGATCAGAGAAGGGAGCTTTTTATTTTTTTGCATCTCAACTTAGTGTTGAGGGCTGCAAGACTGGAAGATTGGTGATGGACAGTGGGTACCAAACAAACTAGCCATGGTGCATTTGTAATGTGACTGTAAGCATTAGCTGTAATATTACATTCAGGGAAAACAGAGAAAAATGCAGCAAAAATGATAAAAAAAAAATCACGTTTTTAAGTAATGAACTGTTAGATGACTGTAAGTGAAGCTGAATAAATGTACTTTCCTGTTTTCCTGATGTACAATGTCATCAAAACCCTACTTTTTCTTATTTAATATGTGAGAAGAGGTTCAACTTCTTGCGGTCTTAGAATAAAGACAACAGTACATGGCTTCTCACAGTAAAAAGAAAACAGGGAAATTGATAGAACTGATGAAAAAAAAACAACAGCTATAGTGGTAACCAATAGTACTAGTTTCCCAGAATGAACCCTGCTTTTTGGTTGTAGAAGACAGCTCTGGAATATGGTAACTGCCTTCCAGTTTAATATGGGCCATTATGACAGCTGTTCCTCTTTCTCATGTTCTTTTGTGTTAAGACTTTTGCTTACCCTATAGAAGTAACAGCTTCTCTGTTTGTAGTCATTATTCTATTCAGTCACAACACAATGGCATACTGTATACCATTGCTATCCAGTCCTGAAACTGATTTATGATTAAGGGGTATTGTTTCTTCCTAGTGTATGCAAATGGCAAATTTGATAAACACCATTCAGATTTCAAGCTAAAAAACTGAATGGTGCTTTTCAAGATCTAGTTATTGCTCCCCAAAATGATTACTTAGTTGTTGGTCATGTCTCTGTTTAGTGCTGTTATCTTCTTCTTCTTTCAACTTTTCCCAGTTAGGGGCAGCCACAGCGGATCACCTGTCTGCTCATGATTGGCAGTGGAGTTTTACAGTGTCGAGCTGCCAGCCCGGTGCCCAACCTTCCACAAAAGGCACACACATGCACGCACTCACGCCTAGGGCCAATTTATAGTGTAGTAATATTCAGCTGTGTCTCATTTTCAATATATCCTGCTTTCTTTTTTTAAACAATTATTATTAGACAAACATTACCAGCAACAGTACATGTTAATTACTTCATTGAGATTCAATTCAACATAATTTATAGCACAAGAACACACTTAAAAACATTTCGCATCTTACATAATTTTCTCTCCTACGCATTTTAAGGAAGTTATGGATTTAGGCTTGTGATCATGCCTGGTAGAGTTATTAATGATTGGAGTCTGCATCCCACAAATTTTGCTTGGGTAATGGTTTCACATTTTGTGCTGTTGGATGAGTTAAGTTCAAAATACTGTTTCATGTTGATTTAGGAGAGAAGTGCATATCTTTTTTTAGTATTTTAAAGTAGTAAACTACTGCATTCAAAGTAAACATCAGAGAAAAACAGCAATGAGCTTTTACTTGCATAGCCACTCTTTGAAAGTGCCATGAAAGTGACTAACTGAGTAGCAGTGGCAGACAAGACTAGTGGCCACACTTTTCACCTACAAACAGACATGGTGCTCACCTTTCTGACCCCATTTCAAGAAGATAATGTAAAGTTTAAGGACATATTAACAAATGGCATAACCCTCTGTTCACCTTTCTGGTTAATGAATAAATTAAATATAATTAATTGTGTTTTACGTTAATAATATAAAGAGTCATTTATTATACTTCAACCAGCATCTGACCAGGGACATGAGTAATGGGTTCCACCAGCTGATGATATTTTCATGAGGTGTTGGAGTCATGATACAGGCAAATGCAATATTTTGTACTGCTGGTAAGCTGAGTTCATAAAATTATCAGCCTTCTAAGATTTTATGTTTTGAGCACTTATGTAGTAAATTGGGTCTCTTCTCAGTTAGTGTCCTACATAGCCTTATCAGCGCAGTCATTTTTCTGCCACGCATCCTAAACACTGTACACATCTTCCTTCTTAATGTCCTTGCATATGTGCATGTGTTTTACAGATGTTTCATTTACTCCATCTGAAACTTGAGACTTGCTTATTTGTGTTCACAGTGCCATAACATCTCTGACACTGAGGAATATTCAGTTTGGTACTGATCCTTGGAAGGAAGCACATTGGTTTGATGCTGAGTATGATCAGAAGCCTAAACAAACAGGTCGATTTCTTAGTAACTGGAAATCAGATCTTGGGATAAGACTCTAGCACTGGCAACCTCCTTATCTCAAATCAAGTACCTATGGTATCAGATTATGAGAGTATAGCGAGTGTGGAATTTTCCTCGGGTGCTTGTTTGTGAATGGTTCAACAACCAGGATAAGGGGAGACTTGTAACTTAAGGAATAAGAACAGTGGCTGAGAGAATATGGAAGGTAGGATGTCCAGATTGTCTGCAGAAGACAGACTCAGGAACATTGTTGTTGTCCTCAGGCAGTTCATATTGTTATGAATCTAATATTGAACATGGCTAGGTAAAAGAGAATTCTGGCAAAAGGATAGCACCCATGTCTTTTTGGATATGAGCTTTGCAGCCATATGATTTTTTTGTGCTGAAAAGCTTTACATCAAAATTCTAGCACAGTATCACTTTCTGTTTCTGCCAGGATGAGAGTAGTTAAGAAACAGAAATCCTATGCTTCCTAGTCTCTGCTGGTAGTAATGAAATAAAAAAGCACATGCATCAGGTTGGACTTGTGATTAAAGATGAGTGGGCACATAGGGAAATATCTGATATGGATGAAATGCTATGAATAGATAGATGCCTTCTTCCAATTATATTGTACATGCACAGGAAAAGGTTTATATTTGAGAATGTTTTGTCTGATCATTTAAAGAGCAATACATATTTTGCAATGGAATTTCTTTATTTTATACATTCATCAACTTGGTAAGTCCACTGCACACAAATGTCCATTTTCAGAGGTGATTTGGTGACACTATCTGGTCAAGTGGCTTGCTCAAAGTCTCACAGAAGGCACACAGAGGTAGAAGGAATCAAATCCTGTATCCTTGATTAGGGGAAACCTCTCATTAATAGCTCAGAGCCTTAATGCTGTATGTTACCTGCCAGAAGATTAAGGCTGTGAGGTTCTTCTAATCATTTATAGCAGAACAATGTCAAATCTCGGTAAGCTTTTAGTAATAATATATTTTGATACAGAACAGTTCACATATATAGATGAGTGAATTAGTTCAAAATGACTTGGCAGGCTCATAAATCCTGGGTTGATTTTTAAAGCCTATAAATTCTAATATGAGGATCTCTTGAGTTTTAGTTCATATTGCTCTTGCATTATTGCTACAACTGGTAAGTGCATTATTCATATAAATATTACTTACTTGTTAAGCTAGCAAAATAAAATGTGTTTACTGTTAAGGAAATATTTTTAAAGGAATACATTAAATTGTCTGGTATTACAGTAATATTTAAAAGACATATATATATATATATATATATATATATATATATATAAAAAATATATATATATATATATATATATATATATATATATAGATATATATAATTTTTCACCTTTACTGATATAAAACTGAGTACACCAAACCTCTGCATAGCACTCAACTGCAATTCTATATGATGATAACCAAGTTCTACTGTGATCATGCTTAATTTTAATTAGTAAGATTCTTTCTTGGTAACTAGGTCATTTGTTGGAATATTTTATTTATTTATTTTGAGGAACAATGTGTCAAGAGTTATGTAGATGAGTTTGTCATATCTAGAGTCCCACTGATTAAGTATTCAAAGTGTTCGAGTGCAGTTTCATCTATCACTATCACATGGCTGAGGAACATTTGTCTATATGAAGATCAGACTGTTGCAGTCTCCGAGTTAGTATCTATTCTATATTTTTTTCTAACTAGCATGGGGTAAGGGTGTTCCCCCGTGAGCAATCTAAGATTAGTATGTATTCTATATATTTTAAGTAGCAGGGCTAATTGTGTTCCCCTTTCTGTAATCTAAGAATTAGAATCTATTCAATATTTTTTTAGTAGCAGGGGGTAAGGGTGTCCCCCTGTGTACAATTTAAGAGTCAGTATGTATTCTATATATTTAAGTAGCCAGGGTAATTGTGTCTTACTTTGTGCAATCTAAGAGTTAGCATTTATTCTATATTTTCTTAGTAGCAGGGGGTAAGGTTGTTCCCCTGTGTGCAATCTAAGATTTAGTATATATACTATATATTTTAAGTAGCAGGGCTAATTGTGTTCCCCTTTCTGTAATCTAAGAATTAGGATCTATTCTATATTTTTTTAATAGCAGGGGGTAAGGGTGCCCCCCTGTGTACAATCTAAGAGTCAGTATGCACTCTATATATTTAAGTAGCAGGTGTAATTGTGTCCCACTTTGTGCAATCTAAGAGTTATCATTTATTCTATATTTTCTTAGTATTAAGGGGTAAGGGTGTTCCCCTGTGTGCAATTAAAGAGTTAGTTTGTATTTTATATATTCCAGATAGTAGGGGGTAAGGATGATACAATACTCCATGTGCAGGATTGTAGGTTACCCCTGCAGAAATGCTTATTTTCAGCCTGTTAATTATATAGCTCACAAGCCAAAATGTTATTTGACTTTGCTTGTTGAAGGGTCAGTTTTGCTGACAGTTTAAGTTCAATCACCTTGGATAAATGAGTTAACCAATGAAAAAAAATTGACCAAACGCCATTCATTGTGTATGTAGCTCACGATATCACCTCATTTCAGTAAAAACAGAACTGTGCTGTAAAGCTGTCTGCTTTCCTCAGGAAATTATACCGAATCTCAAGCACTCAGCTTTAGTACTTAATTAGTTCTGTATGTGGATGATGCAGTAATCTGTAAGATAGTATCTTTAGCTATGACGTGTTTACAAATCTAAAACCTAATTTTAATCTGTAATTCTAATCTGTAGCAGTTTGGCAAGATGCCACAATTTTTCATATCATTGTTCTGATTTCATTTACTTCTTTGAGAATATCATTTTTCAGGTACTTCTTGAACAACAATTATAGACCTTAGAAGTTCAAACTGAATAATATGAATACACACAGATGCACACGTGCTTACAACCTCACTCACACAAACACACACATAAGCACAAACAACTGACCAGAATAAGTAACTGCTTTGTCTGTGAAATTTTCCATGTTGTAATGTTATAATTTGCATTCAACCATAACGATCAAAATTTAGAAGTGATCCAGAATACTGTCTGTATGTCAGGCATTACTAAAACTGGGCAAAAATTACTCTCCAGTCTCCACTTATATTTATGTTATCCAATTGTTATATTTATCTGCTTTTTGTACTTTTTTGTTGTTTCTGTCTTAATATTGTTGACTGCAGTAAACTCCTGGAGAGAAGTCTGAAAGTGATCCATTTGGGCCACTATTCAACCTCAGTAAAGAAATTAATAAAATAAAATAAAATAAATAAATAACACGTATATTCTGTGAATGTATGATTTTGAAGAGTGATGATATTAAAAATGTTTGATGATTTTTCCTTATTTTTAGTGTTGTCTTTGATCCCTAAAGCAAGGTAGTCATACCTACAGATTACATGAGTTAATGCTGAAAAGGCAATGGTTAACACTAGAAAAATGACTGTGTTTTACATTGGGATGTACACCCTGACAACAAGTATCCCTATATCCTAATGTCTGTTTCAAAACAATCTTAGGCTGCATCCTTGAATTTCATTGTATGCCAAAATGTTGCTCTCTGTTTTATTCTATATTGCATTCACTTACTTCTGCCTTGAAAGGTAAGATATGACAGGGTTTTTTTTCTTTGTTGAGGTGTGATATACCTATCAGCTGTCTGATGTTTAAATAATGTCTCCAATTTTGCAATTGATAGTTGGAGAGTTAGCTGATTTTTTGATCATGGCAATGCATTGGCTGGGTTTAATCCTATAATATGATAGTGACTAGAATATGGTTTACCTTTAAATTTGTTGGCAGCCCATTTTCCCATTTCCCTAATGGATCCTGTCACACCTCCCATTTTCTACCACCCAACATCACCTCATGAGGACCTCTCCATTTTCTGTCAGAGTTTGCCATCGGTGCTATCTCTACTTTTTTGCCACCGGTAGAAGGTGAGTGTCTGAATCTAGGGAGCTGCCATCGAAGGCTCGATCTGCTTTCTGCTTACACTGTCAGCTGAAAAGGATACTACCTCAGCAGGACCTTCAGTGCTAGGGAGTCTGGGTATGTGTTTCCATACATCATGTGATTCAGCTACAGTGCAAACATGCCACTTGGCAGGGCAGTATCTCATCTGCTTACTGTGTTCATGATTCACTTCCTGTTCTGTAAGAGGCTGTATTCATGCAGTGGAACTTTAGCAACCTTTCTTGCCATGGGATGCATGAGCCAACAACAGTTTTCCACTTTTATTGCTTTGTAGCTGTTACTCCAAGCACCTTTATGCACTAGTTTATCATAGCTTGCTGAGATTGCACTCAAGGCTTCCTCTCTTTGTGCCATGGAGTCAAGCTGTGTCCTTAGTGATGAATATGTATAGTTGCTACTTCTCAGCTTTGTATAGGGTTTCCACATTTAATCACTCAAAGATTTATTGCAGTATTAAAACTGATTGAGCTTAACTGCAACACTTTCAGGTATCATCACCATATCCTCAAGACAAGAATGTCACTGTATAAGTGTTGGATATAAAGTAGCATGTGATATTTAGCTGTATTACAGACATATTCCTGCTGCTTATAAACTACACACTGTATGAAAAAAAAACTTCTCTAAATTAATCCCAGCACTAACACACTGTTACTTCTTTGCTAAAGAATGAATCAAAGGTTAGAATAAAATGATGTTCATTTAATCTTTAACAATCATTAATGCTCACCTCATGCCAACAAACAGAAAATATATCTGCCAATCAAGAAATGATGGAAATAGTTTTCTACTCAGGAAAACTGAGGGCCATGAATAAGTCTGCCCTTAAAGTTATGAATCTCAGAAAGAAACAGCTCAGGATCTGTCACCCAGCTTTTGTGTCTTGCTGAGATAATGAAATGTATCGGTACAAGGCAGAAAATAATGTTTCATGAACAGACACTAATATCATCAAAACACAAGAAGAGATATCTTAAGATCTTATAGGGTATTTTATTTGTGTTTCTTGACCAGAGTTCAGCATACTGTACCATTTTCGGACTCGGACAGGGGACATACTATTTAAGTCACTAGGTCTGCAGACTGCTTTATTTGTTCAGTATGAATATTTTTGGGGGTTGGATGGGTGTTATTTTATGTATAAGCATAGGTATGAATTGCCGTGTTTATGCTTCTCAACAGTTTAAAGGCCAAATCGGTAACACAAATCCTTCTAATACCTGATTCCTGATGCTCTATAGACATGATAAGCATGCCTGTAAATTTGTAATATGGCTATTGGAAAAATGTTCACTCCTTTTATCTAACTAGTTCCTTTTTCTGAAACAGTTTAGGCAGATCACAAAGAATGTAGATTTTCTGCATTTTGGGGAAGGGTAGAATATGATAAGCATACTACATCTTATACAGGTGTATGTCTGAGGCTGCCAGTACAATGTCAGCCAATGGTCAATAGGTTTAGCAATGTTAGAAGCTTCTGTTCTGAGCATTGAAGTTCAGTATGTGTGTGTGTGTGTGTGTGTGCGTGTGTGCGTGTGTGCATGTGTGCTTGTGTGTGTGTGTGTGTGTGTGTGTGTGTGTGTGTGTGTGTGTGTGTGTCTGCATGTATGTGTGTGTGTGTGTCTGCATGTGTGTGTGTGTGTGTGTGTGTGTGTGTGTGTGTGTGTGTGCACACGTGCGTGCGTGCGCGCGCGCGCACACACACACACACATTTACTTTTAATATTACGTTTGTATTTTTTCCCTTTCACAGACTGCTTTTCAGGAAGACACAGAAATGTGCTTTTTATGATCAGCATGTTTTTTTTTCAGACTGGCACTGTCATATGCTGCTTTTCTTGTGTCATGACTCATTTAACATTTAATAGTTTAGAATATTTATTTTATTTTACTTAGTTTAGACATTCTGATTTAAAAACCACCTCTTCTGTGCCTTAAAATGATTCATCTGGATCACTTTGAATGATGAGGGTCTACATCTTTTTGAACAGCATTCATCAAAGCCAGCCATACATTTCTAGTTATTTTTTTATTTTGGCTTCAGATTAATGCTGTTCAGGAATTTGCTGAATTACATACTGTCACACTACCCCCATCTTATAAATTATATGAAGTGACTGATTTACATTATACATCACAGTAGAGAGTTAGATAAAAGCTGTGAGCAATGATACCTCTGTTTATGTAATTATGAAGCAGAACAGTAAAGCTTATTGTCTAACTGCCATTTTGTTAGAAGCTCAGCAAATGGTTACCTTCACCTCATTTTTTTTTGTAGTAACACTATTCTGATTACAGACTTAGAAACCCTACAGTCTTTTTCTTCTTCTGGAAGATATATCAAGCATTATCAGGAAAATAAGGGCACTCAGAACAGGTATGCCTGGCACAGATAATCTCCTTCACATGTCCTTCTGCATATGTCCACTGAAGGACAACTCAGATAAATGTCTGTCAGGTGTGGCCTAGCAACATACATGCTATTCACTGGACTGGCCATTTCAGGCAGCATTTTGAAACAGCTCATATAGTTATATCACGGGACCTTTGCACATTGTTTAACTAGAGTAGTGTGGTTATATTTCACAAATGATGAATGATTCACTGCAGTTGTTGTTTTTTAATCACTTTTTGTTTTCCTAGAGTTGCAAGAACTAGTTTTAACAGTGTCAGATATTATTCCCAGAGCCCGATTATTGTTCCCACTTATAGTGTACCAGTGCCTGTTATAGAACTTGTGTTTATTCTCCATTCTGTGGAAAAGGCTACATGTTAAAGTTTAAAAGTTAACATGCAGGTTTTAACATTGGGTGAAAGGTGCTGGGCCAATAGCTGTGCACCCCCGTCTGTCTACCTCCATGGTTTGTTTTTTTCTGCTCTTCATGATTGTGTCCTGACTGACTGAAAATACAGATAATTGAAAATGCTAGATCTTTTTATCCACAGTATAGCAAGATTCTGTGGTGGTGGGATGAGGTTGATGGGGACAATATTACAGATTAACACAGATCTGAATGTTATAGAAACATATTCAGTTTTCTGATAAAGTTATAGCACTTCAGTTAACTAAATGACCCGTCATATTTTGTATACTTTTTGATTATCACAGACTTTATCCATCAAACTTTCACTGTCTGTTAGCAGATCATTTTATTCCTGATTCCTTTTTGCCTTCAGTACCTCATGTCACCCCATGTGGGTGTTCACCTTTTCCCATGTAAGATTTGCCTTTTCTTAAGTATTTTTGGTGGTCAGTGATGCTCTGATAAAGAGTTTGCTTACTCAAGTCCCCTTCATCTCAGAGATCTGAAGCTCTGCTTTACCTCATAACCAGGAACATCCTGGGGTGGGGGAACTTGCGATTACATAATCGTTTCCAGGTCTGAGAACTGCAGAGTGGCTCCTGGAATTATCCTCAGTGATATACTGAGGATTTTATTATGCCTTCTTTTCGCCTCCAGGATTCGTTTGAAGAACCACAATTGTATTGTTTGTGTCTTTTGTTTTTTCCCGGTTAGGGGTCGCCACAGCGGAACTCCGGTCCGTTAATGATTGGCAGTTGATTTTTATGTACCGGCTTGCCTGGCCTGATGCACAACCTTCAACGAAGGTACGCCCATTCATGCATGCCTTCACGCAGAAGACGCTCTTAGCTGAGAATCGAACCGGACATCGTCTTACTGTGAGGCGACAACGCTACCGCAGCACCACCACCACGGGTCAAAGAACCACAATTGTATTAAAGCCTTTTATATGGATCCTTTTGATGTTTTTTTTTTTTTTGTTAATTTATTAATTTTGTTGTTTATTTGATTTCTGGATCCTAGAGTGCTGATAAATATAGGATAAATTTGGATTTGTTTGAAGAACGAAGCTTCTATTAAAGCCTTTTATAAATTATCCTTTTGGCTGTTTTTTTTGTTATTTTCTCCTCCCACTTTGACACCAGGCAACATACACACACTGTACTGTAACAGAGCTCACAATTCTAGTGCCACGTGCATCTCTGCATACTCTCACATGCTTTGCCTGGCTACAGTGCAACACATTACTGAGTAGAATGGGTGCTCTGTCCTGCTGCCAGACTGCTGTTTCATCTGTTCTCTGACTGTTATCCCTTAACAATAAGGCTATACCACAAATCCCCACCTAGGATGGCTCAGCAGAATGTTGGCCACTCATTACTATTATCCCTTGGTTTGCAGCCAGGGTTTTATCCCTTTGTACCACAGAAATAGTGCTATATTTGTTTTCTATTTTTTGAATTGTCCAGCTATATGGCTAGCAGTGGAAGGTAAGAGTAAGGAGTCTGGTGGTCCATTAGCTATGTCTGGATCAGTTATACTTATTGGTATAATCATCTGACTCCGGTGATTGACAGGCGTATTGTAGAGACCCGAGCCAGGCTGCACAAATACATTTGAGCATTCCCACTCATCTGTACCCTGTACTTCTTGGCAGGCTGCACATGTTTTGTCTTGTAGCTGAGGTATGACCACCCCAGCTGATAGTATTTCAACAGTGGAATGAACTTCTCTGTTTCCACTGTTTGGCTGACACAGCATTATCTTCTCACTGCCATTCGTCACTGGTGAGATTCTCCATGTAACTACTCAAACCCAGATTTGTTAGGGAGCAGTCAGGGCTTTAACCCTAACTGTTGCAGAGCCAACTTTATATTTTAATTATTTGAATTAATGCAGCTTCTTTGGCCACTGCATTAGGGACAGACTCCAAACGTTTTATTGTCCTGTAAAATGTTTTCCTGTCAACCATCCAGTCTTCATCATAACCCAGTTGTCATCTTTGCTAAAGAATAAATCAAAGGCTAGAGTAAAGTGAATGAGCAATGAATCATTCCTGTTGTACACTTTAGTGAAGCTACTGCCAGACCTTAACAGTACAATACATGACATACGTGATGTCCAGACAAGTTTCATAGGTTCATAGGTGTGTACTAGGTTAAGACCACGGGTTTTTTTTAAGCCTAGCCATGCATCCCAAATTTTTGACAAGTTTTTGTACCCTTGATAAATGTAAGCAGGGGCTTGGGAGATGAAACATTTACAAGCAAGGGGAGATGATCCATTTACAGGCTGCCTGTGTCCATTAGAGATGTCCTGCATATCCAAAAAACAAAAAGTACCAAAATTACCCATTCGAAAGACTTAAACATTGCCTGTGATATAAATAGGACCTGATGGAGAGATAGGTATGCATCCCAGAGACTATCCCATCTATGGAACAGGCTCCCCATCCATGTGAAGCAGAGTTCCTCCCTAATCCAGTTCAAGTGCAACTGGGACAATTGGATAGGAAACTGGAAATTCATTCCTGGTTTGGCACCTATGTCTCTGATGCAAGCAGGTAACCTATAAATGGTTCACCTCCCAGGCCAATGCTTACACTTATCAAGGGAATCAGAACTCATCAGAGATTTGGGATACATGGCTAGGCTTAAAAAGTTCCTTGTGGTTGTTAGCCTAGTAAACACCTATGAACCTACGTGCCAAACCAGGAATGAATTTCCTGTTCCCCATCCAATTGTCCAATTTACACTTGAATTGGGTTAAGGAGGAACTCTGCTTCACATGGATGGCGAGCCCGCTCCAGAGAAGGGGCAATCTCTGAGATACATACCTGTCTCTAGAAGGTCATATTTATATTACAGCCAAGGTTTAAGTCTTTAGAATGGGTAGTTTTACTGCTGTTTGTTTTGTAGATATGCAGGAGGTTCATCAGGGTGGGGTCCAATAATGCCTTGTATGCCAGGCATAAATCTCCCATCAAGAACCTGCTGGAGACAGAACACAGGGATAAGGCCCTGAGGTAGTCCACAAAGGCTATGCTACTTACACCCTGCATCCTTCCATTGAGGAACCCCTGCAGACACCCAGTTGGTGGATGTGCCCAGCCATGCACACAATAAAGGGAGAAATGCACTGAACAATACATCTGATGACTGCTGAATACAGTGGAACAATGACCTTTTTTGACCCAGATTCCATACCTTCGTTGACAAGTTGTACAGACCAGAATAATTTCTTCTCCATTGTAGACGTGATGGTCAAAGGACAGATCACTACCAACCTATGTCCCCAACTCACTGACTACCTGTCAACATCTACAGGTGTGTTGTCAACATGATAACCACCAGGGGTTGATGACCTCACAAAGGATATCACCATGCATCTCTTGTCATTCAGCTTCAGTCCATGGCTCTGATACAAGTTGTTGTTTGTATTTTCGACTTTTCCCGGTTAGGGGTTGCCACAGCAGAACTCCGGTCCACTAATGATTGGCAGTAGACTTTTTTATGGTGCCAAGTTGCCAGCCCGACACCCAACCTTCAGTGAAGGCACACCCATTCACACATGTCTTTCAGAGGCCACTCGACCGCGGGGAGGGCATGCAGATTCCACACAGAAGGCACTCCAGCCGTGACTCGAACAGGAGAACCTCTTGCTGTGAGGCAACAATGCTACTGCTGTACCACTTGAGTAATTTTATGTAATTGTTTAAGCTGCAGATTTTTATTGTATTATTTTTGAAGACTGAAAAATTATTGTTCTTAAAATGTTTTTGTAATACTTTGGAGTTTTCCTCCCTGGGCCTCCACTGAAAATGGGCACCTACCCAGTCAAATTTTCCCTGTAATCTAATGTCCATAAATAAATAAAACAAAATAAATAACTTATTCATTTATTTTCACTTCAAATCAAAATTTCATTTCATACATCCTATTCTCTTTCTTTGGCCATGTCCTATGGCTAAAGAATCATGTAAGGTAGAAATATACTCTAAGTTTCTCGGTAGGAATACTCTTTCTTTTTGCCATTTTACTCTTTTTTTTTTCCTTTGTGCAGTCTTCCATAGCTGACTTCTGTTTCTTAAACACTGCTGCTATTCAAAGCATTTGCAGGAACAGCTACACATGATTTCATTTGCTAACCAGCTCACAGTACCTTTGGCTCCCATGATTCCACTTGCTAACCAGCTCACACCACCTTCCTGAATCAGAATAAATGCTTATTTCTCCAAAGGTAAGTTTAGAGACAATGAAAAGGTGGATTTATACTGGCTCTGTGGCATTTAGCAATGTAGCCCTTACTATGACCCAGTCAACCCGAGATCGACTAACAGCTTGAGCGCTGGCCAGGCCAGGGAGATAGGGGTGGGAAACTGTGGTTTTGTTGGCTTGTTCACTTTGGAAGGGAGGGGTTTTGTCCATGAAGAAGACAAATCTCTGAGAACTGGGCTGTGATATAATCACAGGATAGATCGAAGGAAAGACTGCGAAAACTGAGAATAGCCAGATCTAGATGAAACTGTGTGTGGTGATGCCATGTGATATCACTAGTGCCACCCAGTTAGGGCATATCACAAAAAAAAGTCCTACCTAGTGAGTGGGGAAGGTCAGCATATGTGACATTGTAGGCTACTCTGGTCCACTTCCTCTGCTCAACCTGCCATTAGTGCAATCCCAGACAAAGTGGATAGTACCAGGGGGCACACAATGAAAAATGGTGCATCCAGGCAGCTGATAGTCAGCTGGGGGCATGTAAATGGGGAGGGGTTATGATACAAGAACAGTCAGCATGGTTACAACATATAGTAATGCATGCAGAAACCATGCCGTGGCCACTAAAGAAAACTCTTATGTTGTCTCATGACTTCACCAGATCCCTGAATGTTTTGTATCTGTTTTTTTATGCTGAAATTTAATTCTGAAGGATTCATCGCCCTCAGTTAATTTCTTTTCCTCATGATAATTCCACACAAAGCTAGAAATTTAACAAACCAGTCTTGTCTTGCCCTGGCAGTTCATGAAAGGCCTACATTATAAGACTAGACCTTTGCTGAAACCACAGGAGTTTTTTCTGTGGTGGGCTAGAGAGCCGATAATGTTAATAATGTGAAGGAAAAAAAATCAGAGACTAACTAAACACACAATCATTGTTCAAGTTACTCTTTGAACAGTACAATCTATCTCTAGCTTGGTTACCCAGAAGAAACAGATGTTGGGAACATGAATTATATGTTGACTCAGAGCTGTGAAAGCTGTAGAACCCCACACATCTTACTGTGATAAACTGGGAAGTAAGTCTGACTAAGATTTGGTTGTGACCAAATTACTGAGATTTACAATAATCATTTTTGTTACTTCCTTCTTCTTAAAAAAATATATGTGCATCCAAGTACTGTCACCAGCAATTTCTGCAAGATATTATAATTTGAAGACCCTTTCTATGATTCCTAAAGCACAATGGTGAGATTTCAAATGCCTTACACTATACTAGTATGACGTCTTCATAATAATTAATGGGTTGATGATCAAGAATAATAATATTGACAAGGCAGTGGACTAATGCAGTGCATGTGCTTTTGCTAACATTATGCTTATATGAACACAAACACAGGTATGATTCCGGAAAGTCTTACATTAATGCACTGCAAAATTTTTGGAGTAACTTAAGGGGAGAGGTAATAAACATGTTTATGTGCGATATGCACATTAGTTGTAACCATGACATGACAGATTTTTATCCAACTGACTAATGCAGTATCTGTTAGCTTGCTTACATTAAGTGTATGTAGACGGGCGTGCGCACACACACACACACACACACACACACACACACACACACACACACATACACACACACACACACACACACACACACACACACACACACACACACACATGATAGAAAGAAAACATAGCAAGTTAAGGAAGTCCATTAGTGATTTAGTGATTTATGGTGCTGAAGAGCAAACTATGTCAGCCAATATGTGATAGAAGTTTTTAGTATTCAGAGCTGCTCACATATATGAGATTACCTCAACAGAGGGAGATAGTATAACTACCTGTCCACTTAGAGTATATCACACCAGCTGTGACGTATCTCTCTCTTGGTCTGCAGTGAGTGTTTGTTGCTGTTGAAAACTTGAATGGAAGATGCTCCCTGTAGATTATACTGCCTACATCTCTGAGGGCTCCTTTGGAAAGCACTGTATGTAATGTCAATACTTCAATTGCAATGCTTGCTGTGGGTACCTTTTGTGGGCACTGATGCATATTTTTTCAGACCTATGTGTTGTCTATAGGTTTTGCCCAGCTGCTCCATACCTCCACCATCCACAGACTATTGCATATGTATGTGTTTGTTTAGAAAAAATAAACACGATATTTGACAGAGTATGTTTTATTTCTGTCTCTAAACTTGTTACATTTCATTCTCTCTCTCTCTTTCTCTATCTCACACACACACTCTCTCTCTCTCTGTATATATATATATATATATATATATATATATATATATATATATATATATATAGTTTACATGTGTATATTATCTGTCTACACACACACACACACACACACACACACACACACACACACACACACACACCTATATATATATATATATATTATAGTAGATATATAGATAAATATATACATGAGTGTACTTCCAAACATCAAAGTACACAAACCTTGAATGGCTAACAATTGATTCCAAAAGACTAAAAGCTAAATCAATGAAAAAACACTATCCCCCCCCCCCGCTAATTATATATACCAACTCCAAGATCTCTTTACAGTGGGAAAAGGGCAAATTCCTTGATCCCCACTGTGCGCAGTCTTGTATGGATTTAATATTGTCAGAAATAATCAAATGAGTTTCAATCACTTCTGCTAGTGTTAAACACTTTCAAGATTATGAACATTCAATTATATGGAGTGTTCTTGTATATATATATATATATACATACATATACACACACACGCACACACACATACACACACACACACACACACACACACACACACACACACACACACACACACACACACACACACATGCACACATATATATTTGTATTTACATGTGTGCATGTGTCTTTGTGTGCAGTGTAAACAAAGCCAGCATACACTATATCATTTATGCCTTACCCATGAAGCAGAATAATTATTACAATTCACATGCATATCACAAATGAACTCTGTTCCATTGACCCTCTAATAATTCCAAAAACATGACATCACTCCTTTAATTACTCTTAAAACCTGGAGTAGAGTAGTGTGGTGTAAGATGTTTTGGAATTCCATCCCAAATCTATGTATAGCATTAGTATGGGGAGCTGTCTCTCCTCCAGAAGTAATGTAGCACTAAGGGTAAATTCTCAGTGTTGCAACTATCACTTGCAAAAACGTCTGCATCTGTGTTTATCAGGACCAGTAACACAACAGGTAGTAAATGTGCCTTTAGGGCTAGAAGTCCAGAAGGTTATGGGTTCTATCCCCACTACAGGTGATTGGATAGCAGACATTGTAGGGTAGAGTGCTGCACTCTTGCATTCACTGTCCTTTGGATGTGATGTTAGACCAAGGGTTCCATCAGCTTGAGTTAGCAGTAGATCAGGTGGATGTAAGCGATTTCCTGTTACCTATTGAAGAGAGTAGCTGAAGTTCCCTTTCACCCTGGCCAGATTTTGCCTAGTAGTATAAATACCATCTTGGGTATCCTGTGAAACAAAGCCACTAGCCTAATGAAGATAACCTAGTTAACAAATATTAAATAAAATAATAGTAAGAAATCCTGGTATCTGACAGGAAAAGCATGCCAAGGGCCAAACCATTTAAGTTCATTATTTATTCTGATTGCTTAACCGCGGTGGTGGTGCTGTGGTGGCATTGTCACCTCACAGTAAGACGTTGTCATGTTCGATTCTCATCTAAAGCGTCTTCTGTGTGGAGACATGCGTGAATGGGCGAACCTTCGCTGAAGGTTGTGGGTCAGGGCTGGCAACTCGGTACGTAAAAAAATCTACTGCCAATCATTAGCAGACCGGAGTTCCGCTGTGGCGACCCCTAAGTGGGAAAAGCCGAAAGATAGAATTTATTCTGATTGCTTGCCTGCAGGGGATACCCACCCCACATATATTTTATTTTTTAAAGCTAATCTGAGAAACCTATAATCCTTTAAGAATGCCTCTAGCTATCTAAGCTACAGGGGTTGGGGGAGGGCATTATCTAGACCACTTCCTTACACATATTCATAATGAACTTCTATTTCTTTGTCAATCTGAGCTCCCAATCAAAGGTTTAAGACCCAATATAAACAAGTCTGAGCAGCATGAAAAATCATCTGTGATTCAAAGTAAAAACAGTAAATTGCAAAATTCACTGCTACACCTTTTAAGTGTTTTATTAAGGGGCCTTGCCCTGCTGCATCCCCACATGAGCCTGTATTATGTCATAACTCTGTACAGATATATATATATATGTATATATATATATATATATATATATATATATATATATATATATATATATATATATATATATATATATATATATATATATATATATATATATATATATATATATATATATATTTATACACACACACACACACACACACACACACACACACACACACGTGTGTGTGTGTGTGTGTGTGTGTGTGTGTGTGTGTGTGTGTGTGTGTGTGTGTGTGTGTGTGTGTGTGTGTGTGTGTGTGTGTGATTTCCGAGACTGCTGTACATCATAGTAAAATAAATATTCTGATGTGCCACAACCTCAGACTTTATATATTTAGTTACATTTGCACGTACAGTTCAGCTTCTGTGAAAATTCTGATTACAGTCTTTGGAATTTCAACAGACATTCATCACTCTGTTTCCTTTCTTCAGCAACCTCCCAGTTTTGTTTGCAGTTTTCCTTTTGCTAGTCATTCTGACCTGCCTAATATTAAATAAAATAATCACATCCAGAATGGATTATGCAACACATAACTACTCTGTGCATAGCATAAAACATTTAACTGTCATAAAACAAAACAGAATACTATTAACATCTTATTTAAGCCACAGACCCTACTTTCTTTACCAGAAAGAAATGCAGCACGACTGGTAAATATTGGCTGCTCATGAATAAACCCTCGTCCTCCAATTCTCACTTTTCAGACTACAGAATGCAATCAGTTAGTAGGCAGCATATGCACAAAATTACATTCAAAGCACACTAAGAACATTAAGCATAAATAATTCCAAAAGCACACATGATACAACATTATACTGCAGCTGCACAAAGGACCACAATTTTAAATCATACCCGTCAGAGCTGCATGGACTCAAGGCACTTGAGGGAGTAACATTTTCATGCTGCGTAGTTTCACAGGTGCATAGTAATTACGTTTTGGCAGGCTGCTGTCTTAAGTCAAATCTGAAGCACTGAAGCCATGTTTCTGCTTTACAGCCAACCAAGGCTGAATGCAATACCTCTGAGAATGGCTTAGAAGAGACCTTTACAATGCAGCTTCGATATTTTTATATTTTCTGTTTGAGAAACTAGTGTGTGTGTGTGTTTCTTTTCATGTGTGCATGAAAATTACACATATTTTTTTACATTTCTTTTTTTTTTAATTATGCTGTAATATATATATATATATATATATATATATATATATATATATATATAAATATATATAAAATTCGTGTTCTTTAATATTAATTGATGATGGCCTTGTCTTCCACTTGGGAAAAATGTGAACCCAGTTATGAATTATTGTTGGCTGAAATAGTTATATAATAGAAAATGATTTTCCATGTACTGAAGCATTAAACTGCAAATTTTCAGTTTATTCTAATTGACTGCCTTCTGTACATCTCTGCTTGTGCAAACACAGACTGTCACCTGGTGATGGCCTGCAAATGTGACACTGAAGTACTTGTCAGCATGGAGTAGATGAAACATCATAATAAGACTATAGCTTTGTGGAGTGATACCTTCACATATGCAGGTATCTCAGCAGGATTCCATTTTAATCACTACCAAGGCCGGGTAGAAATTTGCAATTTTTTACTAATTGCCATTTTTCACTGCTGCTACACATCTGGCAGAATTAAAGTTTAGATCTTATATAAAATAAATTGCATTTTCTGTAAATGAAAAGCATTTAAGAGAGATGATGGTAATATCCATATTTTCCGTAATAGGTGATAGTTTCTGAAAGTGTGGACAAAATACTGGCAATAGAATCAAAAACAGCAGAGGGAGCCCTTTAACCTCATTGAAGGATGTAATATATATTTTCAGCTTCATACTCCTATTAGAAATACCATGAGGAATGTTTTAATTTTTTTTCAAGTATCTCTTAAACAGAGGATGAAAAAAGCACATCTACGTATATCTTTCAGCTCATAACCGTATGAAAGGCCTTGACTTAATTAAGGTCAAAGGATGGTAGCCTGTGCCTACAGAGAAGTGGAAATAAACCTTGTGTCAGAAATGTAATAAATACGAGCATATGTCACAGTTTAAGATTCTAAAATACCTTTTGAATTCTTCTCTTGAAGCACTGCACTGCAGGTCTGGGTACACTACAGAAGAGAAGAAGAAGAGCGAGAGAGGGAGGGGGGAGTGAGAGGAGAAAGAGACAGAGAGATATTAGCACTGAGAAAGGTAGAATTATGATAAATAGTTAGCAGTTAATGGAGATAAAAAGGAGGCACCTATGCCAGCAAGGATATAGAATTAATACTAACACTAAGATTAATGCAGTCAGTCCATGTGCAGCTTAATAATTCATGAGCAAGCACAGGGGACTTTATTGGGAAAATGGAATTCTTTTCCAGCCTTGCAATTTGTTCAGATAAAAAAAAATGGTTTATCATATTCCTAGCTGATTATATGTTCTATAGCAATAGCATGAATCATTCATATGTATATGCAGATTATAAATACTGATACAGAATCATAACCAGACTCTACTGAGGGGCATACATACAGTCCCCTTTCTCACATTGTGAGAAAAATCTGGAAAATACTACCATGAAACATTTTAGTGAAAAATGTTCTGGAACAAATACTCTGTACTTCAGAAAATCAAAGATATCCAATCAGAACTCATTGTAATGTGTAATAACGTATTTAAGATGATAAGTTCATGTATAGTTACATTGAAAATACTTTGCACTCTGTTTATGAAACCCTAATGATATATACAAGACTTTGTGTGATATAGACTGGCATACATAGCCTTGTCAGACTCATAATTTGATACCCACATGCCTAATGAATCTCTGCTATTTGTAGCACTGGCATATGGCACCAATGACTGAAGCAGCATACTGCTGTACAGCATGCGGTATTAAGTGTATCTATATTGTAAGGTATTATATAACCATAGGTAGCTGCCTTACACGGTAGCATTGTCAGGTTACATAGTGCTACCTGTCATTCCTGAAAACAGGAGTGCTGTGCCATGTAGGAAAGCAGGAATATTTTGCATGCCACCCAGGAGTACCACCATTCTGTTCTGTGAGTCACATTAGTCCTCAGTGGCATTCTAATGATAATGTACAGGACATATCTACACATCTGTGCATTATCTTCATGAATACCCTAATCCATTTATAACAAAGTGAGTTCAATAAAGCAGTGGAAACACTTTTTTTTCCCCAAAAGGTGCTATTGCCTAGTGATTTCACTTTTATCCACTGCATATTAGTCTTAAGGAAAAAATTCTTGCTTTAGAAATCTATTTATTTTTTAACTTTTGTCCATACTAAGTGAAAGCTATGCTTCAGGTGTTAGGGGATGAGGTTAACTGATGTGGTTTCTGAAACAGTGTTATGTCTTGCACTAAAATGCAAGAATAAACTAGATTTTCATAAGAACATCCTCATTTTGCAATGCAGTAATGGCATGTTTAAAAATGTGGCTCTAAGCTGGGAAGTCCTGCACACTGAATGTATCTAGAAATCACATGAACAGCTTTTCAGAGATAAACTAAAATTTATAGAGTTTTTTTATTGTACATAAACTAGCTCAGTGACCGTGGCCAATATTATTTTGCTTATGGAGACAGTATGGTACTAAAGGTATGCAAATGCATACCTTTGGCTCTGTAAACTTGTCTCTGAATTCCACAAATACCATTTACAAATTTTGATTGCAGATAAAACTTCCTTTTGTTTAATTATCTGCTGGGCAATGTATAGAAACTGACTGCAGCCCAATATCACTTTATAGAGCAA
The DNA here is from genome assembly GCF_019279795.1 of Protopterus annectens. NCBI lineage: Eukaryota > Metazoa > Chordata > Ceratodontiformes > Protopteridae > Protopterus > Protopterus annectens. The sequence continues at coordinate 102,773,539 of NC_056727.1, read as the reverse complement.
ATATTTTAAGTAAATAAATAAGCAAACCCACTTGTGAAATTTGTTCTGGAGCAGTAAATGAAAGAAGTTATATGCTATAACTCTTTGCCTGATACAGGTATCAGGTGTCAGTTGTGATTCCAGGAATGATTAAGATCACCTGGAGAGTTGACGGGGGCAGTAAAGACTGAGCATTGGGGGGGACTAAGGTCTTTATTAGGGAAGAGAAGTGAAGTGCTGCCAAAACTGTAAGTGCATCTGGAACCTGGAGTGTATTAGGCCTAGTAGATATGCACATTCTTAGGGCAGTATGTTGTGAATAAAATAATTTGCATGAAAGTATTGCATATTGTTACACATAAGTGTGGCAAAAGAAACTTCAGCTTAGCATCCTGGAAGAGTAATGGTTGTTACCTGTCTAATTTGCTGCCACCACATGTCACTGCTTGGTGATACTATGTGTATTTGATCATAGCGATGGGGGGGGGGGGGGGGCACCTGCTGTGGATCATACTGGGGCATTTACCAGTGAAGACAAAAATTATGTCAGAGGAGTTATTATCAGGAAATATAGGATCGAACTTGTGATGTCAATTTAAGTGCAGTGGAAAAATAATACTAATTTGGCAGGAAACTTGACAGGAATCATAAATATTAAAGATGTAGTATATGTATGACTTGTTTGTCACTTAAAACATGAATATACTGTTAGCAAAGTAGAAGCAGGTTAGCCAAAGGTATGCATCCTTGTGGTTTGTGCATTCTGTAGCTGAATACTGTTTCCTAATAACTGCCAGTAACATTGTTTCTGTGCTATCAGTTTATGTTTCGAAGATTATGTTGAGTAACATGTCCCATTTCTTTTACTTTACTGGATTACTACAATTGATGGCATAGTTGCAGTAACATATTAGGCAGCCTGGGTTTCAGTCTTAGATGAAGCACTCATGCTTTTCTTTCATGTTGGCTTGTATAGGCTGTATAGTTCTACATTCTGATCTTCAGACAGCAAAATAAAAAACGTGTGCTGATAAAGAATAACTTGGGTGGACTAGATATGGTACTCCATGGCCAATGAGCCATGCAGCTAACAGAATAAATGAACTAGTGAGAAAAGCATGAATAATTTTAGTTATTTTATGGAAAGATATGGAGACATTTTTAGAGTGGAGAGGAAATGGTCTGACAGAAAATAATAATACAGTTTGGAACAATGGGCTTATCATAAACCTCACTATTTACTCAGAATTCTAAGGTATATTAGAACACAGGCAGAACTCTCTAAAAACAAGTCCACTTATTAAGACTACATAATCTATATGATAAAATAAATAAACAATAGTAATAATAGCCATAAAATAGCAACATCAGCACCATTTTTTAATCTGAAAACAGAAGGGCCAGAAAAATTTAGTTTGACAGTAATTAGTGTCTTCACTTTAAATTTCTGCTTCACCTTATAGCTGACACTACAGTGAAAGCTTCAGCAGCTGAACGAATGTATCACAGGAGCTCATATCGGTACTAGCATCTTCATATGCTCTACATTTTCTGATTAGCTTCTGATCTGTTTAATTCTGGGGTGGTACACATAATATATTTGTAAGAAACTATTGTTTGAAACAAAAGGTAAAATATAAAATGCTAATGGATTTTTATTCTGAATGTACACATACATGAAATGTTGCAAAATGCCCGGAAACACTTTAGCATGTATAGTGTTTGACAGATATTCCTTTTTCACAGTCAAAACTGACAGTTTCTTCATTAGTAATTCTATATAAGAATCAATGAAACTCCCATTGCACATACTATACTTTTAAGTATGCAATTAATAATAAAAAAAAAACAACTCATGCTAATACTACCTTAATTTTTCCATTAATATTTTCGAGGCAGTGGGTGCAATTTTGAAAGGTTTGGGGTAGCATATCAGACAGCTTTTACCATCCTGCCTCGCATCCCAAACCTGAAGTTCATCTTTGCTCTTGGGAGTGACATCATCTTAGGGATGTGGGGTATGCCCAAATCAGTACCTTGCAATACAATAGTACCGAATTACTGAGATTCCCATCATGCTAGGTACATGTAATGACAGTCTGAGACATTCTATGGCAATAAATTTCATTAGCAATTCCTAGTGTATCATGAGTCCACCCAAGGACTCAACTGAGCCTCTGAGTCTAGGTGACGTCTCCTGATGTCATAGCTCCACTTGTATGTCAGCTCTGGTACTGCAGTTAGAGAGCATACCTGCAGTACCAGATTTGCCATACGGGAGAAGGTGCATGTTCTTGAGGCCATTCTGCACAGCAGCACCACCTGTATGGCAGATGGGAGAAAGCATCCATAACAGGCAGCAAGCACACCCATGATGCGTGCATTCTCCCTGTCCATGGACTAAGATAGGCATGAAAGTCACCAGGCAATTGATTCTAATTTTAACTGCATTGTCTGTGTGACCAGTTCCCAATGAATTTCAGGGACAGGTCACACACACCCTAACCACTCATGCATGCAGTTCTCAGCCGCCCCCATGGCTTCCCTACAGTAAACACCTCCACTTGTATGTGAAACTTGCTACTGCAGGCAGTTTTTTTGATCATTGCCTTTTAGTATTTCTACTCTGAGTTGTTGCATATTTTACTAGCTATGTAAAATTAATACTACTTAGCAGTACCTGAATAAAGCAAAATACATATTCAGAATAAGACAGCTTGGTGGATTACTTTGCCAGAGTTTAGTGGTGTCTGGATTTTTTGAGCAATTTTGGTTTTTAACTATACACCACTTCAGTTCTTTGGTTTGTAAATTTGTCTTCAACTTTGTTTTTTTTCCTTGCATCCTCTCAACACATTGGGACAAATTGCAATATAATAACGATGGAAAAAATAATTGAATTAAAGCATGCTTTTTCTAGATGTTCTGAGGAGGATTTTTAATTTTTTCCCCAAATACAAATGATGACTAGGTGAAGAGGTTCAGTTTTACTCCTCAGCTTTCCTTTTTTCTGCATCCTTCTCATATAGCCTAACTTGCCAAGAGTGCCGTGCAATAACTGTGGAATAAGTAATGAAATTAAGATGGGAACCCATGGTGTTATATATGTTCAGTATCAGCCTTTTAATACAATGGTCGGCTGCACAAAACGTGAACAAGGAAAGAACTTCAGTCTTATCTTTTTTAAGTTGTGTCTGACAAAATATTAGTTCAAAATAAACTGAGAAGACAAGAAATGGTTGTGAGGATGCGCATATTCCCCTTTTGGAATAATGCCAGCTTCCTACTCTTTTAAAAACAATAGTCACTTTCTACACATCACTCTTGGGATAAAGGTATAAATAACCACAGTCATGCATTTCAAGTAGTTGTTGTCAAAAAAAAACATACAGAATGCCTCCTTATCCCTACCCTCAAAGTATTGCCATCTTTTGTCTATTATTTTGATGTCAGACTAGGACAAACCCTTAAAAAACAGACAGAATACAGTAACATATTTCAACCTGCTACTGTCAGACACATATAACAGCATGCCTCGTTACCCCTACTCTGTAAAAATAACTATGTATAGATACATCTGATGTTTGATTATAAGGAAATTAGAAAAGACAATCACAGTAGTGCATTGTAACTTGTTGAGTCTAAACAGTTCACTGCCATTAGATGAGCTATAGTGACCATTCATGCGCATGTCAGAGATTTGTGACAAAAAGGTAAAGCACTAAAATGACCACATTGTCCACATACACACACACACACACACACACACACACATACACACACACACACACACACACACACACACACACACACACACACACACACACACACACACACACACACACACACACACACACACACCTGATCCCAATTACAGCTACTTGCATGACTGAGAGCACCTTTGATCTCTGTTTGTGATCAGCCAAAGAAATAAATACAGAAAGAATATCACAGGAATTTATTTAGGTTCATAGGTTCATAGGTTGGTACTAGGCTATCAGCCCTAGGGCCTATACAAGCCTAGCCATAACAATTCCCTGGCTATTTCTTCCCACACTATTTACTTCCCTGGACCCCTGTCTAGCAGGGCATCTGACGTGATCCCCGGGGTGAATTTGCTTTCTCCCATCCAATCGTCAAGGTTCCTTTTGAAGAGGACCAAAGAGGCACTCTGCTTGACATGTATGGGCAATCTGTTCCAGAGTCTGGGGAGTCTCTGGGTCAGGAACCTATCCCTCCAGCATGTTTTGTTTATTGTGATGACAAGGTTTAGATCCCTGGAGCGTGTGGCTCTGAGGGATTGGGATTTCTTTAAGTGTAGCATGTCCAACAGCTCTGGGTTTGACACGGCCTTGTATGTTAAGCAAAGATCGCCTCTGAGTAGACGATATGCGACAGAGTATAGCTGGAGTTTTTTAAGGTGGTCAGTGTAGGGCATCTGCTTTAGGCCTGTGATTCTTTTAGTGAGGTATTTCTGTGGCCTTTCCAGTTGTTGCAGATGTCTTGAGAGGTACATACCAAACGAGGCATTGTATTCTATAATGGGTCTAATGAGGAATGAGTACAGTGGGACAATTATCTTCTTTTTTCTGGATGAAAAGCCCTTAGTGATGAGGTGTGCCACATAGAAGGATTTCCTGACTGTTGTGGCGATGTGGTTATCGAAGGTGAGACCACTGTCCACCTGTGTCCCTAAGTCTCTTATCAAACTTTCGGTGTTTAGTGTACTGCCACCTATATGGTAATTCACGGATACATGTTTTTTTCCCCAAAGGGGATAACTACACATTTCTTGGCATTGAGCTTGAGCCCATGGCTCTGGCACCAAACATCTGTTTCTGTAAGGCCCTTTTGTAGAGTATCCACATCATTTGGGGATTCAGTAATGGCTCCCAGTTTGCAGTCATCTGCAAACTTTGTTATCCAGAGTCCCTTATTGTTGGCCTGTACTTCAGAGAAGTAGATGCCAAACAAGAGCGGTCCCAGGACTGAACCCTGAGGTACTCCACTTGTCACTTGTCTGGAGCTGGATTTGGAGTTGGCTACTTTTACAGTGTGGATTCTATCAGCAAGCCAGTTAGCAACCCATTGGGTGACGTAGGGATTAATGCCCAGCTTAGTAAGTTTATCTATGATTCCAGAGTGGGGGATGGTGTCAAAGGCCTTGGCAAGGTCTAGATAGACTGTGTGGACCACCTTACCCTTGTCCATGGCTCTGGAGACTGATTCGAAGAAGTCAATCAAGTTCAGGAGACAAGATTGGCCCTTCACGAACCCAAACTGGATGGGGTCCAATGTCTGAAGGTTGACAATGTCTTTGTTTATAATTCCATGATAATTCATTCTATGCCCTTGCAGATAAGGCTTGTCAGACTGATGGGACGGTAGTTTCCGGGATGCAAGGTGGATCCCCCCTTGTGGAGTGGGATAACTGTAGCTGTGCGCCACTCAGTGAGCATGAAACCTGAGGTGAGGCTATGATTAAACATGACACTTAGGTGAGGTGCCAGTTCATATTGTAGTTCATGTAGTACATAGCCCGGGATGTCATCTGGTCCCATGGATGCTGTATTCTTAGCTTTGGAGAGTGCGTTTTTTACCTGTGTGGCTGTTATTACCGGAATTTGGCAATCTTCCGGTATTGAGATGGGCCATTTAGGGGGTGAGAGAGGGGTGAAGTTGGCACTGAATCGATCTGCCAGGATATTGGCAATATCCTTGGGATAAGTATATTTAATGCCATTATGTTTTAGCTCAGAGCAGATCTGAGCATTGTCATTTAGATTCTTGACATAGTTATAGAATTCCTTGTTGTTGTCTTTGGAATCTTTGGCACTTCAAAGACATAATTGACTTAACATGATTTCAGCTTTCTTCTGTCAAAACTGTACAGTGTAACCTACTGTAGCCTGTCTCTATACATGCCCCCCACACACACTCACAGTACCTCTCAACTGTCCATGATTTTTGCTCATGATCTTGGACTGTCCCTCCTAAACACTACTAAAAACATCATTTTGGGGTGAAAAGGTAAATTACACTTAATAAATAATGACAATCACTATTAAAGTTGTAGACTTTGTAGGATCATAGGATGTTAATAGGCTATTGGCCTGAGGCTCTTACAAGCCTAACCAAGAATTTAGCCCATGTTCCAACAAGTCAACACCCTGTGCCACTGTCCAGCAGGGACACAGGTGGAATTCCAGGGGTGTATTTTCTGTTCACCATCCAGTTATCCAGGTTGCCCTTAAAAAGGTTTAATGAGGTACCCTGCTTTACGTGGAGAGGGAGTCTATTCCACAAAAGGGGGAGTCTCTGGGACACAAATCTGTCTCACCAACAAGTCATATTGATGTCACAGACCAAGTTGAGGTCATGCGTGTGGGTTACTTGAGTGGAGCTTGACTTGCGGATATGCAGCAGTCCCATCAAGGTGGGGTCTGAGATTGCTTTGTATGCCAGACAGAGGTCACCTCTGAGGAGCCTGTAGGAGACTGAGTAGAGGGACAGGGCTTTTAGCCTATCTGTGTAGGGTAGATGTTTGATGCCCTTAATTCTTTGGGTGAGGAACCTCTGTGGTCTTTCCAGCTGCTGCATGTGTTTTGTGAGGTATATGCCGAAAGGGGCATTGTACTCAATAATGGGTCTTATAAGGGAAGAATACAGGAAGTTTATGACCACCTTGTCCCTGGATGAGATACCCTCACTAATGAGGTGGGCCATGTAGAAAGCGTTCCGTACAATGGAGGTAATATGGTGGGCAAAAGTCAGTTTGCTATCAACCAGGGTGCCCAAGTCCCTCACGACTGATTGCATGCTTAGTGCCTTATTATCAATGTGATAATTTGTGTGGGCATCACTCTTCCCAAAAGGGATGATGATGCATTTTTTGGCATTCAGTTTGAGGCCATGATTCTGACACCAGTCATTTGTTTGAGTGAGACCCTCTTGGAGGATGTGCACATTACTAGGGGAATTGATGACCGCACTAAGCTTGCAGTCATCTGCAAACTTTGTCAGCCATAGCCCACTAGATTTGGCCTGCACCTCTGAGAAGTATATTCCAAACAGCAGAGGCCCCAAGACTGATCACTGGGGTACACTGCTTGTTACGGGCCAACTACTTGAGGTGGCTTCCCCTATTTGGACTAGGTGGGTTCTATTAGTGAGCCACTTTGCTATCCATCATGTAACATATGGATTGATGCCTTGTTCATTTACTAAATGCGTGTTAATTCACATTTTATTATTCAGCCAACTACAATATTTTAAAAAGTGTACCTATTTTTCCCTAATTATTTCTAGATTTGATTAAAGAGGCTGGCATTGTGGCAAGCACAGCCATCTTAAAAATAAATAAATAAAACTTTAAACAAAAAAAGTAAACAGCAACTACTCCTATGCAAGTAAAACTAGACATTTCAAGTCCTCATCCTCTTTTTTCCCTTTCTTCAGGCTGCCTCAGTACACACACACACACACACACACACACACACACACACACACACACACACACACACACACACACACACACACACACACAAACACACACACACTTATATGTGTGTCTATGTATGAGACCACAATGGCAACCACTTGCAATAATAATAATAATAATAAACATGAACATTATAGTTTGATGTTCATACAACTACAACTGTATTAAAGGTAGACACAGTATAATCTATGCCAACCTTTTATCCATCACACATTGTCTCTTTATGACCATCTATAGATTCCAGCTCTGAGGAACCAACCATGCACCAACCCACCCCAGGAGATGCCCTGGAAATATATATTTTTGAGAAATATTGATACATTAATTGAGGTTTGCAGGAGCATAGGCATTTGATATATGTAATCTCTCACTTAGACTGATTTGATACTCAGCTGCGACACTAACATAATAAACATCGTAAAACTAACAGTGGTAATAATAAAACATCTTGGAGAAACAACATTTAACTGCCTAATATAACAGCTGTAAGGCCATGCCTGCTGATAAAAAAAATCATCTAACAGTAAAAAATCCTAACAGACATTAATTTCACAAGCAAATATGACACTTTGACAACAGCGCACATAATATGCTTGTTATAAAAAATTCATGATATATAAGATATACAGTTACTTGAGCTGACAGTCACCAGTTTAAGAAAAATACTCATTAAATATCAAATTTCCACCATACACCTTACAATATACCTGTAAATCTATTTTCATGTTATAGAACATATACAAAATTCACACGTGATTATAGTCAAACTTATCAAAGGAAAAAAAACTGCTGACAGACACTACTTAAAAAAATACCATACTACACCACACCTCCTGTTACACCCCCAAATGAAACACACACTCAGAGTTTTACAGCTTTGCACCCACATATGAAAGCTCTCACTCACTGTTCACATATTCTAACCCCATAGCTGCACAACTTTGAACAAAGAGAAAACGTCACTTCAAAGACATAATTGACTTAACATGAGTCAGCTATAGCAATCATTGAATAAACATGCATTTGATTACTTGATTTACCCAACACATCTACAAGCTGTGCATCTGACACTATGTACTGCTACCTTTCAAAAATTCATTACATGGAATGGCAGTCACCTATTTGTAAAAAGTTTTCAATAAATATATTTTCAATTTTGAACATTCACTCATAGCTCAGAGTAATGACCAACCATACAAGTCCAATAATGTCAGTCCTTCTACATTGTCCATAGGGTGGCTCTTAAACTTCCGAGTAGTCCACATTACATTATTGCATATGCATACCTATTTGAACCCTAGTGAGGTACATAGACAAAAGGAAAAACACACAGAAAATGCCATTACTTTCCAAAAACACACTTATAATTTAGAGCTAACACGTACCAGTTTTGTATGTGCGCTATTGCATGGAGTGTAAGAACAGTGTAAGACGGCAGACAGGCAATATGTCTGCCGAGCGATTCAGCAATAGCTGGCAGGGGCGTGCATGAGAGCTTCTAAAGCTACTCTTGCACGGACAGTGTTATGGTATGCAAATTACCTCATTTGCTGGTTGCAAAAAGCTATGCAAATGAGGTAAATTTGCGATCCAGGAACCACTAACCTGTTCGTGTAAGAGTAGTGTTATTTGCAGAAATGTACTCCGCTGGTAACGGAGTACCGTTCTACAAATAGCTAAACGGAGCTATTACAGCTCCAAATAAAGAATGCATCTAGTTAAGGAAGCATGCCAATGGCCAAATATAAGGCCATTGACATTTGCAAATGTTGTAAATCCGCAAAATCCAATGTTATTTTTTTCCCCGATCGCCGATGTTTAACCATAGCGCAGCGTTGCGCAAACATGCTGCGCTTTAAATTAAATGAAAAAAAGGGAAAAATATCCACAAATGTGCTTTTACACTAAAAAGCTTGTCCTGCCATGCAGATGAATGGCAGGCTGCAAACAATATGGCCACTGAGTAGTGGTTGCTAAGGGGAGGAAGCTCAGTGTGAGAGATGTAACTAAGCATTAGTAGGCAATCTTATGCAAATGAGGATAAGTGTAGTGAATCCCAACTTTCCCTGGCATGTTAGCCATGTCCGTAGAGTGTAAGTGTAGGAGTAGGGTAGTAGTCGAGTATAAGATAGGTGACATCATGAGGGGGTATGTCTGAAAGACTGTAAGGTGATTGGAGTACAGTGGCATGTGTTTGCCCTGAGTTGCTCAGGATTGCAAGAGGCATGTTTACAGTGGTAGAAGCTTAAAACAAGAAACCAAAGGCGTATGCCATGGATATATCAAAAATTTCTTGCAAATGGGCACACAGCATGTGCACAAGTGTGCGCGTGTGTAGGCGAGTGTGCGCTAGTGTGTGAGCGTGTGTGCTTGTTTGCGTGCCGCTGCCCCTTGTGGAAACAGAAAGGGAAAAAGGAAGGAAAAGAAGCAGTAGGAAGTTAACCAAGGAGAACTAGTAGAGCCGCCAGGTGAAATATATCACAATCAGCCAATTACACAGGCAATCAACTAGCCCAGCCCAGCCCAGCAATTTAAACTCTGCAAACAGCAGTCTAACCTGTTTTCTCACAAGAACTCTGCAACACTGAAGTTTAGAAAGATTGAAAACTCAAAAAGCATAAGGTTGACAAAATGTTATGGGCTGCCATTGCTATTATAAACCAACATGTGCAAGGTGCTGAGGGTGGTGATGTTATGAATGCTGCTGAGCAACCCACAGTGAAGAGACGGTGAAGAGTGTACAGACCCAGGGTAACCTACCAGGGGCTACATGAGCTGGAGATAGTGGAGCGCTACAGAATGGACAGAGACCTCCTTCAGCAAATTGTTGAGCTGTGCCGGTCATGCCTCACACACAGGACAAACAGAGGGGAACCCATTCCAGTGGATACCAAGGTATGTGTTGGCCTACGAATACTAGCTACAGGTACCTTCCAGAGACCAACTGGTGATATGATGGGTATTTCACAGGCATCAGCATCCAGGGTACTGCACCAGTTCCTGGATGCCATGTCAGCACATGTCTGTGAGCATGTATATTTCCCCAATTCCAGTGAGGCATTGGCCAGCAATATGCGTCTCTTCCTCCAAATAGCGGAATACCCTGAGGTGGTGGGTGCGATAGACTGCACGCACATACACATCAAAGCACCACCCGGTGAGTGGGGTAGTGTCTACATCAACCACAAGGGCTTCCCCTCCATCAACTGCCAGGTTGTGTGCGATGCCCAGGGCATAATAATGAATGTGTGTGCTGGCTGCCCTGGAAGCTATCACGATTCCCACATCTGGCATCTAACGCAGCTGTACCAGAGATTTGCCAATGGGAACATCCCTGATGGTGACCTAGTGGGGGATGCTGGATACGCACTGGAGCCGTGGCTGATGACACCCATCAGAAATGCACACACACCCGAACAAGAACTCCATAATGAAGCACATGCACAAACAAGAAACATGATTGAGCATGTGTTTGGGATGCTCAAGTCACGGTTCCGGTGCCTGGACACATCCGGTGGAGCCTTGCAGTACTCACCAACTACATGTACCCAAATTGTCATGGTATGTGCCATGCTACACAATATGATCCTGCAAAAACAGCTGCAGCAGGAACAGCATGGGGCAGGGCCAAACAGCCCCCCATCATTGCCAACCCTGCACAGGCACAGCATGACTCGGAGGAGGAACAACCTGAGCCTGCTCCAGTAGGCAGAAGGAGGCATGCCCAGTATGCCCTGGCCTTGGCAAAGAGGCAATGCATAGCACATACACTGACTCAGTAGGAACCCTGGAAATGACACCTCTCTCTGACTCGCACATACAATAAAAGGGATGCCTAACTTGACACTACCTGTTTCAAACATGTATAGGGAGTGTATTATGTGCATCTGACATAGGCAGCCCTGCAGCACCACCTGAGGCATGATTGCCCTATATTAAGCAATATAAAGCAGTGTTAAGCACATTTTACCAGTATATTTAGCATATTTAAGCACAATTATGTGGAGCTGCTTGCTGTGCAAACTAGCGCAACATTGGGCAACGTTGGGCAATGTTGGGCAATGTTGAGCAAAGTCAGGCAAAGTTGGCTAAACATGCTCACACCTGCTTTACTGTTCCTTAACCAATCAGGTCTGCCCAGCAGGAAAATTAAAAGCAGTGACAAGGCTCAAACTCAAGATACTGTGCACTGTAGACACAGTACTGAGCCACTAAGCCATGACAGCATTTCACTGGCACAGACACAGCAGGACAATTGTAGACTAACGCAAACACAAACAAATGCTGTATCATGCCCTCTGAACTTCCTCCCAGGCCTATGCAGACAGATAACAGCAGGCCAGGCAATGTGATGGGTTGGGTAGGCTATGAAGTCACAAACTAATAAATGTGGAATTGGAAGCTAAGTTCTGTAGTGCAGTAGTATGCCTCAAGCCAGTATGATAGACAACAGTACAGACTGAAATGGAGTACCTGACATACCAGTGCAGGCCTAGCAAATGTGTATAAGTGTCAGGTGAACCCCTCATCCAATGTACACCCACAGTAACAATCAGGTGTGCCCCCTGGGAAGAAATGTACAAATAATAGCTGTCCCCCCTGTATGTAGAAATGATGATAAGTCTATGCAAAGTGACTCATGGAAGCCCTGCAGGCACAGCGTGCTTCCTGTCAATGTACAAGACAAAGGTGAGTCCTGAAGTAAAAAACAACTTGATTTTTCACACACTTATAGTATATATGGCCATACTGGGCATGCTCATACACTTCAACAAATTTAGCAAATCTCAGTCAGCAACATACTGCAAGGTCATACTGGGCATGCTCGCACACTTAAGCCATGTCTGAGTACAGCAGTGGGCCACACATATCTGGCAGTTGCACTTCTCACCCCAGAAACATGTCACTATCCACCAATCCTGCCTTGTGCACACAGTGATATGAAAACAGATCCATACAATATATTGGACTCCTGTCATAATCAAACTATGTACTACAAGTACTGAACTCGTTCAGGGAAAGTGAAAATTCAAAGAAGACCAATAAATCTGCGATCAGTATCATCAATAAACAATGAGCACTCCTAACATTATCCAATCCATGTTCTGGCAACAATATTGTCAAAGAGTCCATACAGAACCATGAAGCTTTATTTCGCAATGTCATAAATATCAATGTAAACACATATATGTTCTGAGTCAGTGCAAACTGTAAATTATTACATGTACATGACTGGCACCGCCAACATCTTGTCAGACAGGTTCATACATATTTAACCCCCTCTCACTGACAAAAGGGCCCATTATCATACATGGAGACTGTGAAAACCCAGAAATCACATATACAATGGTTAAACAGCACTTTCCAAACCTAAAAACACGGTGTCTATGGGATGACATGGCTTCCCTAGCTGTGTCATATGTGAACTCCAAAACAAACAGACCCTGCACCTGAACAGTCCATTGAGACTCACCCTCTGTACAGGATATGAAACTGTTGAATGCGTTACAGCAACATTTGGCACACTCCACAAGTGTTGGTGCACAACAGACCATAGGAACTATTGTCTTATAAGCCTATTAAGCCTGATCTGCAAGGCCATGGAATCCGTCATGATGGAACTCATAAACAGAGCTATTGTGAGCCTACAAACACCCAACCCTACCAATTTCAGTTTGGTCAGGGGCAGATCATGGTTCCCAAACCTGCTAGACTGTTTTTAAGGCAGTCACCCAGGACATACATCAATGAAATGAGTTACACACGTCCCACATAGACCTTGGAAAGCCCTCGTCCACCATCCCAGACACATGTTGTATCCACAAAATCAACAACCAGTGCATAAATATGTATGTCATCTGATGGATTGCCAACTGGGGCACAGATAGTTCACACAAGGTAAGAATTGTGGTCTCCTGTTCAAGCTGGTAACAACTGCTGTCCCCCATGGCTCCGTCCTGGGACCTCTCCTGTCTGGTGTATACTTTTCGGAAATACAGTCAAACACACGAGGGCTATGTTTAGCAAAGTTTGTGGATGAATGCAAAAAAGTTGTCATAATCGATGTGTGGGACAACAGAGACATCCTTAAAAAGGGTCTCAGTTAGACATATGTGGTGTAAAAATTATGCCCTCGAGCTACAGTCATACAAATACCACATAGGTGCCAACACCCTAAATATGGAGGTGATAATAAGGGATCTCTGGACACATGTGGATAGTCATCTCTACTTCCAGAAATATATTCACAAAGTGGTTAGAAAATCATGCTATGTGTTCTCACAAACTGCCAAGGACTTTGCATGTAGGTCAAAGGAGGTTCCCTCTACTCATCAGTCATCAGACCCGTCAGAGAGTACCACAACACACTTGCAATGAATCTGACTAGGCACCTTCAGCAGCTGGAAAGACTACTGAAGTACCTCAACAAGAGGATTACTGGCCTCAAACAGTTGCTCCATGCAACCAGACTGAATTTAACTCAATCTGTACTCTGTTGCATACTGTCTACTCAGGAGATCTCTGCCCAACAGACAGGTCCATGTCCAATGCAGAACTGATGTACATGCGCTATCTGACGTAAACCCAAGCTCACTGTACCACATGATCTAGGGATATCATCATCACAACATTAAATAGAACATGTTGGAGGGATACATGACTAACTCATAGACTTCCCTTGCTTTGGAACAGGCTCCCAACTGACATTAAGCCGAGACCCTCACTGACACTCTTCCAGAGGAGTCTTGATGAGTGTATGTGAAACTGAACTGTCACACCATGGATCACTTCATCAGCTCTACTACACAGAGGCCTAGGGAACTAACTCCATGGGTGGTGATAGCTGCACACTCTGGACATACTAATATATGCCTTCAGGCAGATAGCCTATCACCTACCTATGTACCTATATATGTATGTAGGGGGAACACAGTATAATAAGCCAAAGATGGATGGGCAGAGATGTGTGTAAGAGGTTGACCATGACAGGGAGCCATCCAGGACTATCCCACCCAGCACACATCCCAATGGCACAAAAGACATGAGGTGCACATCTCTCCCACTGTAGTATGTAGTAGACTATCTCCATGAAGGCATATATCAGCCTACGCAAGTTGTGCAGCTTTCACCACACCATTGGGTGGTCTCCCAAGGCCTAGTTCTAATAGTTAGTACCCTAAGCCCCTTTCTAGTGGGGCTGCTGATGTGATGCCTGGCATGAACTGTCTGTTTTCCATCCACTCATCAAGGTTCCAATTGAAGAGTTTCAGCGAGGGGTTCTGTCTGATGTACATTGGGACTCTGTTCCACAGTAAGGCAAGTGTATGGGATGGTACTGTATCCCACCAGCATGTTGTATTTATCGTCCTGATGAGGTTCATATCTCTGGAATGTGTAGACCGACTCAATGTTGTTATGTGTAGATGGAGCATGTTCAACAGTCATGTGTTGGACATGGCTCTGTATGTTAGGCAGAGTGTGCCTCTGTGCAGGTGGTACGCAATGAAGAACAGATGTCGTTTTACCAGTTGTGTTGCATAACACAACTGTTTGAGGCCAGTAATCCTCTTGGTGAGGTACCTATGTGTTCCTACAGCTGCTGGATATGCTAAGTCGAGTACATCCAAAATGGTGCTCTGTACTCAATGATGGGGCTGATGATGTAAGAGTGCCAACACTACCTCTTTGGATCCTCATGCAAACCCTTTGTTGATTAGGTGGGCCACATAGGATCTCCCAATCACTTTGGCAACATGGTTTTCAAAGGAAAGATGACTATCTACTTGTGTCCCCAGAACACTTATCACCTTGTCATTTTTAAGGGGGTAACACCCATGTGGTAGCTTGTGTGTATTTTGTTTTCAACAAAGAGGATCACTATGCATTCCTCCACAGTGAGCTTGAGGCCATGATTTTGACACCACACATCTGTCTCATAGAGTCCCTTCTGGAGAATATGTCTGTCTTCTGAGGAATCTATTATGGCAAACACTTTACAATTCCCAGGAAACTTAGTCAACCACAACTCTCCTGTGTTGGCATGTACATTTGAGAAGCCTATACCAAACAGGAGGGACCCCAGGACTGAACCCTGGGGGACACCATTCATTACTGGTGTAGAGTCTGACATGTAGCCAGCAACTCATAATGTGTGGGATCTATCTGTGAGGCAGTTTGCAATCCATCCTGTGATGTATGGATTCATGGCCAGGTTGGTGAGTTCATCTATGATACCTGACTGGGGAATGGTGTCAAAGGCCTTAGCGAGGCATAGGTAGGCTGTGTGGATCTCATTTCAATCATCTGTAGCCTGGGTAACTGTCAAAGAAATCCTCCCAGTTCAGGAGGCGTGTTCTGCATTTGACCAAGCCAAACTGTGTGTGCTCAGCTGTGTGAAGGTTCCCAATCTCTGTATTGTTGACTTCCATTATGATTGGCTCTATTGCCTTGCAGAACACAGTTGTCAGGCTCATAGAGCATGAATGCCAAGGGGTTTTCGTGGCTCCACCCCTGTGGAGTGTGAAGAACATTGCTGTGCAACATTCTATGGGTACATATCCTGTAGAGAGCATGTAGAGAGAGGTGTAGGTATCCTTGATGAATATGGATACATCCTCACCCTATGTGCTATGATTCAGGTTCTGATGCTGGAAGATATGGAATGAGTAATAACCTGGTAGTGCTGGTGTGCTGTCTGGAGCCTTGAACTAGGTTACCGATACTGCACAGATATCTATATTCTCCATAATGAGAAGTGCCTAGAGTGTGTGCATCTGGAAGCTGAGACTTCTGGCAATGAGTAGCATTTAGCTCACTTTATGGTTATTTGTGTTGGTTTCAGGGTTTGGTTTGTCCTGCGTGACCGGTGCTCCACACCTGATGTCAGCACCTCATTGGTCCCATTTGACCATAAGCTAATCACCCTACATATCCACATTCTGGACCCACACCCCCATTAAGGAAAGCATGTTAAATAATTTCTCCAAAGCCAAGGTCATGCTTCTTAAGACATAAGTGCTGAATTGCAGAACACACATGCAGATAGACAATACAGTTATGACTACCTAATCCTTCACTATTGCACTTCATAAGCACTTACATGACTGCATGCATCGTGCTATCCCAAACAGAACCAAGATGCTAACCTCCAAGAAAAGGAAGCCAATCTGGTGTTCCCCTGCCATAAACAAACTGCACAACAGAAGGAAAATACTGTTGCAAAACAGTGTAAAATCCCATGAGGGGAGGAGCTCCATGGTCCACATCAGTAAGAAGCTGTGATCCATGATACAATCCTCCAAAGCTAGTTATGAAAGCAGAATCGGCACTGATTCTAAAGACAACCACAAAGCATTCTATAGCTATGTCAAGAATCTCAATGGCAACACTCAGATCTGCTCTGAGTTACAGCACAATGGCACTAAATATACAGACCCAACTGATATTGCCAACATCCTGGCAGATGGGATCAGTGCTAACTTTACCCCACCTCACCCATGAATGAGCACATCTCCATAACGGAAGACTGCAAAGTTGCTGTCATAATGGCTGCACAGGTAAAAAAACACTCTCCAAAGCCAGTAACACAGCATCCATGGGACCAGATAACATCCCAGGCTGTGGTCTACACAAACTACAGAACGAACAGGCACCACACCTATGTATCATGTTCAGTCATAGCCTCACCTCAGGCTTTGTGCCTGCTGAATGGTGCACAGCAACGGTTATCCCACTACACAAGGGGGGAGACACCATGGTCCCCAGGATCTAGCGGCCCATTAGCCTGATGAGCCTGCTCTGCAAGGCCATGGAATGTATCATCATATAACTTATAAAAAAAAACATTGGTAATCTCCAAACACTGGACCACAACCATGTTGTGTTTGTAAAAGGCAGATAATGTCTCCTAAACCTGATAGATGTCATTGAAGCAGTCACCAGAACCGTAGACAAGGTAAGGGTAAGGTGGTTCACCCAGCCTATGTAGATCTTGCCACGGCTTTCAACACCATCCCCCACTCTGGAATTATAGATAAACCCACTAAACTAGGTATAAATCGCTATGTCACAAGATGGGATGCCAACTAGCTGACTGACAGAACACACACTGTGAAAGTAGCAGACTCCAAGCACGACATTAGACCAGAGACAAGTGCAGTACCACAGGGCTCAGTCCTGGCTCCTGTCCTGTCTGGAATCTACTTCCTTGAAGTAAACTTTAACATGGAAGGTCTGTGGCTAATGAAGTTTCCAGATGACTACAAACTAGGAGTCATAATCAAAACTACTGAAGATGTGGACATCCTACAAAAGGCCCTCACTGAGACAGATGCCTGGTGTCAAAGCCATGGCTTCAAGCTCAATGCCAAAAAGTGCATTGTCATCCCCTTTGGTAAAAACTCTGTAGCCATGAACTACAATATAGGCGGTAGTATACTTAACACTAAAAGTGTAATTAGAGACCTTGGGTCACAGGTGGACAGTGGATACGACTGTGATAATCACATCCCCGCAGTAGTCTGGAAATCCTTCTATGTGGCACACCTCATCACAAAAGGAGTCTCATGCAGGATAGAAGAGGACATTGTTCCCCTCTACTCATCACTCACTAGATCCATAACAGAGTACAACGCCCCTTTTGCTATGTACCTCCCAAGACATCAACAACGACTGGAAAGGCTGCAGAGATACCTCACAAATAGCATTAGCAGCCTGAAATACATGCCATACACAGACAGTCTCAAAATGCTCCAGCTGTACTCTCTCGCATATCGCCTACTCAGAGGTGATCTCTGCCTAACATACAAAGCTATGTCAAACACAGAGCTGTTGGACATGCTCCACGTAAAACACTCACAGTCCCTCGGATCTTCGGCCCCAAAACCCAGAGTGAAATACAAAAGGAAGTGGTGTATCCATTTACCCTATGGATACCCACACCTTCAGGTTAGTGGTACAGCATGAGGCCTTGGAGACCATGCAAGTGCAACTAACATTGTGCAAAGCTGCTTATCAGATTGTAGCCTGCTACAGATCACCTACCTTGTCTCAGGAACCTCACCCAGTATTCCTGAGAACAGTGGAAAATACAAATGTCCTACCAAACACCATTATATGAGGAGAGTACAACTACCAAAACACTGGGATAATTACTCATGTGCAATGCCCTTTGCCCAATGCTTCCCAGAGTTTAAAAACTCAAACGCTCTGGAACAGCTGGTTACCATGCCCACTGGAGGTGACAACATACTGGACCTGATCATCACCAACATGGGGTACCAGTGTTCCACAACAGAGATAAATCCCTCGCTGGTAATATCAGATCATAAAGTAATCACACTGGACATCCACATAACACCCCCACCCCCCACAGTCAAGGAAACCACTGTGAAGAAAGTTTCTAAAGCAAACAGCACACTTCTCAAGACCAAAATGGAAAGTTCTAAAGCACCCTTGCTATAGGATAATGCTATACAATCTGCAGAATCATTTACAAGTGCATTCTATGAGCATCTACAGGGATGCATGTATTGAGACAAGCCAAATAAAACCATGATGCACTCCTCCAAATATAGGAAACCAATCTGGTGGTTGTTGCACATAAATGAGCTATACAACAGAAGGAGGGAACGAACACATGATAGACCAAACTTCACATAAGGAAAGGCATCACTGATCATTATTAGGAAGAAACAATGATCGCACATAAAATAATCCAAGGCCAGTTTCTAAAGACAAATTGCCAAGGAATGTAAGAATAACAGCCACAAAGCCTTCATTAGCTATACCAAACATTTAGGTGGACCTCTCAAAAATGCTGTCAGCTACTGCAAAATGGCAAAAAGATACACTGAAACAACTTACATTGCCCACATCCTGGGGGACAAGTTCAGTGCAAACTCCCCCCCACATCACCCCCAAAAGGGCCTGTGTCTATCCCAGAAGAATGCAGAGCACCAGACTTCATGGACATGCAGGTAGAAACAGCCCTCTCCAAACCTAAGAACACAGCATCAATGGGACTGGATGGTGTCCCAGGCTGTGACTTACACCAGCCCCAAAAGGAACTACACCCTCACCTACATTCACTGTCCAGACTCAACCTTACAACAGGCTATGTAACCAAGGAATGGCATACAGCAACAGTCATCCAGCTCCACAAAGGGGGTGCCACAACAGAACCAGGAAACCATTGCCCTATAGGCCTACTCAGCCTGGTCTGCAAAGCTATGGAGCAAATTATCATGGAACCCATAAACAGAGACAATGGGGACCTCCAGACACTGGACTTTACTCAACTTGGCTTTGTTAAAGGTAGATCCTGTCTCCTAAACCTAGTTGACTTATTTGAAACAGTTACCAAGGACATAGATGGAGGTGAATGTAGTCCACACAGCACACCTGGACCTCACTAAGGCCTTTTGACACCATTCCCCACTCTGGCATCATGGACAAGCTTACCAGCTTGAACGTTACCAGCTATGTTATAGGATGGGTGGCCAACTGGCTCACAGATCAAACACACATGTTCAGAGTTGCGGGTGCCATGTCCGACTCTAAACCAGTCACAAATGGCATCCCACAGGTATTGGTCCTGGGACCCCACCTGTTCAGTAGATACTGCTCAGAGGTACAGGCAAGCATGGGAAGAATATGGCTGAACAAGTTTGTAGATGACTGATAACTGTGGTCCATAATTGTCTCCACGGCTGACACAGACATCCTACAGAAGGGTTATACACAGACAGATACCTGGTGTCAAAACAATGCCCTCAAGCAGAATGCCAAAGAATGCATAGTCATCCCCTTTGGATAAAACAAAGTGCACACAAATTACCGCATAGGTGGGAATCCAGTATGTACAGAGAATGTAATTATGGCCCTGGGGACACAGGTAGACAGTAAACTATCCTTTGATGATCACACTGCCAAAGTGTCTACAAATTTCTTCTATGTAGCCCACCTAATGTCACCTAATGTAACCCACTTTGTCTAGCCTGAGGATGTTACCATCCTACAAATATACCTGTGGAAAAGAAAGCTCCCAGTAATGTGTATAGCACATTGTGTAAGTGCGTATTGCTCTAGTATCATTAAATAGCTAGGTAGTGGTTTGAATCCCGCACTTGATGTGTGTATCTCCTTGTAAAGGAGCAGCCTTTTTGGAGACAACTACAACACCTTAAATGTGGTGTACCCATCTTTGTCAAGTCTGATGATGTCACCATCCTACAAATATACCCGTGGAAAGGAAAGCTTCCAGTAATGTGTATAGCGTGTCGTATAAATGTGCACTGCTTTAGTGTCATTAAGTAGTTAGATATGGGTTTGAATCCTGCACTTGACAACTGTGTGTATCTCCATATAGTGAGACAACTACAACACCTTAAATGTGGAATACCCGTCTTTATCAAGTCTGATGATGTCACCATCCTACAAATATGCCTGTGGAAAAGAGAACTTCCAGTAATGTGCATAGCATGTCGTGCAAATGCGTATTGCTTAAGTAGCTAGGTAGGGATTTGAATCCTGCACTATCTGTATGAGAGTGTGTATTTCCTTGTAGAGGAGCAGCCTTTTTGGAGACAACTACAACACCTTAAATGTGGTATACCCATCTTTGTCAAGTCTGATGCTGTCACCATCCTACAAATATACCTGTGGAAAAGAGAATTTCCACTAATGTATATAGCACGTTGTGTAAATGCGTACTGCTCTAACTTCATTAAGTGTTTAGATAGGGGTTTGAATCCTGCACTTGACAACTGTGTGTGCGTATCTCCTTGTAAAGGAGCAATCTTTTTGGAGACAACTACAATGCCTCAAAAGTGGCATACTTATCTTTGTCAAGTCTGATGATGTCACCATCCTACAAATATACCTGTGGAAAAATGAGCTCCCAGTAATGTGTATAGTGCACCGTGTAAATGCATACTGCTCTAGTATCATAAAGTAGTTAGTTTGGGGTTTGAACCCTGCACTTGGTGAGTGTGTGTATGCTCTACGTGTATGACATAGTTGGTGACTGTGTTGTGGGTTTTGCTTTTACTACTGTATGACATATCACAATGACAACAGTATGTGCATTGCACATCAGGTAGCTGTGTGGCAAATTGATATAAGTACATGTGACCTCAATTATTTCAGAGGTGGGAACCCTGCTTTCTCCATGAACACATCTGTTATCTTTGCCAGAGTGTGCTGCTGCTTTCCAGACCTTAGGTCACATTTGTATGCTTGTGACAATCCCAGCCACTGCAGTGATCCCTGGCCTAGGTCATCTGTGTCACGCACACTCATTACGGTTTCTATTGAATAGTGTGAGTGAGGGTTTATGCCTGAGGTATATTTCAGACCAGTTAAAATGCAGAAAAGTCTGTCAATGATGGCTACTCATTATAGGTGTACAATAACCTTTGTGGATATGCATGCAGACCCCTTATTGCTTATGTGATTCACCGAGGGATTTCAAAATACCTTTGGAAATGGGATTACCAAAGGAGAGATGATGTAACACTTGGCTGTATGTACCCATCGGTACCTGTCAACATGTTGGGGGCTACTACCTATGTGGTATTGTGAGGATACTATGTTTTGTAAAGGTGGATGACCATTCTTTAGTTGGCTCATAGTTTTACAGCATGGGTTTGATGACAGGTATCTGTCCTTATGATACCCTTGTGGAGGATGTGTGTGTCATCTGGAGAATGCATTATAGGCCACAGTATGCATTCCCAGATGTGGACGGACATATCCCTACTGTGTTTGCTTGTACCTAAGTGAGCTATATGGCAATCAGGAGTGGTCCCAGGAATAAGTGCAGGTGAACACCACTGGTTACTGGCATAGTATAGCTCCTGAAGGGTACAAATGTTACTTTGTGTCCTATATCTGTCTGTCAGTTGTCAAGACATAATCTAACGATTGTTTATGGTCAGGCTGTAGAGGTTATGTATACTACCAGAATGCAAACCAATGACAGATGGTAACAGTTTCACCCACAGCACAGTGTCAAACCATGTCATACACACGTGTACCCAAGTTCCAAAATGTGTATAGTACAATGCATACTGGCCACCAATAGAAACTATGGAGTGTTAACACTCTGTAATACAGGGTATGTCACCCTGCCCATGTGTCCACTATGCATGTACATGCAGACAGTGCACCTTCACCATGTTCACAAATGTACACCTGCAAACCTGTGCTGCACACATCCCACACATACTGTCCACTCTCTAACACATGCTGCCAATACTACACACGTCAGCCAAGTGGCACGTGGGTGGACAATACACTATTGGGATTAACACTGGTGTAAACAATACTACATTGACAATCATAGCTTTAATGCATCATGGCTGCTCAGCTACACCTTCAAGGATAACATTACACTTTACTGCTGACAACATGCTAACATTGTTATACTGCCATAAAGTCACCCTGTGCATCAGCACCATGTTAGCCTGTTCCTGCATCAATGTTACAGACGACAGGAGGTGGCAAAGTTTTTATCATATGCACAGTGTGTGTTGTTGGTTTGCCAGAGGCCTACATTGAGCCATACAATCAACATGTATGTGTGTGTGTGTGTGTGTGTGTGTGTGTGTGTGTGTGTGTGTGTGTGTGTGTGTGTGTTTGTGTGTGTGTGTGTGAGGGCCAAGAGTACTGGTATGGGCCAATGTTGATGTAATGTGTGCGGGTATGTGTTAGACCTAAGTGTCTGGTTTATGTGTGTGTGTGTCTGCATGCACACAGTTCCACCATGTGGCTGCCATATATGGGTATTTGTGGGACAGCCACAGACTGTACCTGCCAGGCTTTACAGATCACCATCTCCGGCCACAGATATGGTACCTGTGCCTGGCAGGGGTGCTACTGACCGTATCAGGTACTGAGCCAGACTGAGTTCTATCCTCAGTGGTAGACATATGTACACTGGACCCAGGTCCCTGCTGGGACTCTCCAGAGCCACGTGCACGTGGTCTTCTAGGATGGTCTATGGACAGCCTACCCCCAACATTGTTAGGGCTGGTACTGGCACTACGGGAGTGGCTGTGACTTGAGGGACGTCCGTGGTGACTTCCAGCTGCTGATGTTGCTGACATACGTCCACTTCAACATCTCACCCGTCCCGCACTGTCCTGACACATGGACATGACATTGTGGAGGACATCTAATGTCTCACCCCAACGTCTATCCATGACCTCAGTGTAATTACAGATGGCACCTGCTAGGTCACGGATACTGTCAGTTAAAGTGTGTTATGTGCCCTCTGTGCCCTTAGTCCCTGTCTGCTGTACCGTTCCATATGGGCCTGTGCCTCCATGACAGCCTGGAACATGCATGAGTTTGTAAGACCTGTGGCACATCTGCCAGGGGCATGAAGACCATCAGTGCTCTGACGAGAACCCCTGGACCTCTGCCTATGTGGTACTGTTCCAGACCTCTGGGTATGGCTGCTGTGTCCGGATGCATGTGCCATAGGTACCACACTGTCCTGGCCATTGCCGACTGTAGACTGTCCCTCAGCTAAGGGCATTGGTGATGAGGGATGTATTGGCAGTATGACTGTGTGCATGGATGGGGTGGACAGCTGTGTACTGTCGATTGGTGGCCCAACAACAGACCCTGGCAAATATGCCTGTGCCTCAACACACTTATCATCATTATCACTATTTGAGCCAGTGACATCAGGTTCCCTGCTGCAGTGAACCAGCCCAACCTCAGCACCTGTGAGAGGAAGACAGGAAACACACTTTACGACCTGTACATGATGTCAGAACACATGAACAAATGCACACATGCACACATGCACACATGAACACATGCACACATGCAGACATGAACACATGGACACATGCTCACATACACACATGCACACATGCACACATGCACACATGAACACATGTGCACATGCACACATGCACACAAATACACTCCTCAGTAAAGCAGAGACACACACACACACACACACACACACACACACACACACACACACACACACACACACACACACACACACACCACCAGCAATCCAGAACATACCCAATAGCGGCTGATGGTGGGGTACAGTATCACAAGACAAAGAGTCATATCACATGTGTCAGCATGCAGGACGTGTGTTGCTCAACAGCATGCAGTGCAAGTGTAGACAGTCCTTGTTAATAACAGTATACATGGCTTTGATGCATGTGTGTTGTTGTTCAGTGATTGTCCTCACCCTGGAATGCAATGTGTATATGGACACAACATTGCTGTGCAAGTATTACAAGCTCTGCAATGTGCTGTGCACCATCACTCACAGGTATACATACCATGACTGGATGTTTCTCTGTGTGTCACATAGATATCCATTACTGATTAGAGTGTCTGTGTCTTTATCAGTTAATTGTGGACACCGGTTTAGCTCATGCATGCTATGTATACACACGGGATTAGTGGTGCGTGTATACCTGATGGAATACCATTGCTCAACATAGCCATTGTACAGTAGTTATGGTGAGTGTAGAACATATTGTGGACATGCCAGTGCCAGCCATGACATGGCATGCTACAACACAACTGCAACATTAAACATCACACATACCCAATGTGTGTCATGTGACCTATACCCTCAATAGCATTACAAGACATATATGTGTCACTTTGTGCAAATGGTAATTGCTATGCATATTGTGTATAGGTGCATATGTTTGCACACACACAACATTGAGGTGTATAGTAATGAATGCTATGTGTAGTACTGTGGTTACTGTAACTGGATGGCGTGTTGTATCATAAGCCATCATCATGCAGCATCATGTGGTCACTCAAGGCTACTTATGTGTGCCAGACAGGCACCTATCATGCTGTACCTGTACCGCAGTACCATGGCTACATTCACCATTTCACAGCCAGTTGTTACATGCGTTTGTAAGGTGCCCAATAGGGAGCATTGCCTAACATGAATGTGTTGCATGTTGGAGAGTGTCGCACTGCCCCATGATAGGCTTCTACCCCTCAGGTATCTTATGTGTGCTGTGTGGATGACATTTGGGATACTGGAGTGTGACCTTACAGCATGTGTCTGAATACACCATGTGTAGCATATTAACATGTATTGCGTATGACGGAGTTGTGTATGTCATGTGCATGTGTATTGACTGCCTATCCAATGTCCACTATAGTGTAGCCACAATGCTCTGTGTATTGCATGTGTTTGAGGCAGCCACTTACGTTACTGAGATGTGCATAGTCTCACAGCAAACATGCACAGCATGCATTATGCGTAGGTGTGTTTCATGTGTACATGGCCTACACCTCACCTATGACATGCACATTTTATTAGCAATATTAAATGTAGAACACACTCGCCAGCATGGGTCTGCTGTCTTGCTGTGACACCAGAGGGACCTACAAGGATATGAAACAGTTTGTCAGTGGCAACTGTGGCATTGCTACTGTGGGTTTGCAATCTTACAGTAGCACAATGGTTGACAGTCACAGGCCTACACATCATGTTCCAAATTATCAGTATTGAACAACACCAGGCTCCACATCTTCTGACTACACAGTACACATCTCACATATGCATGATCTAACAGTAGAGGTAACAGTAGTCTACAGATATGCCATCTTACCTGCACGCTCCATGTGAACTTGCTGGGGGGCTCTGGCTTCCATGATGATGCATGTGTGCTGTTGTTGTTGTTGGCCAGGAGCCCCCAGGCTCAGGAGCAGCTCCGCCACTCTGGTGAGGGGGGATGGGTGGCAACCCCACCACCTGTGGCAAGCTGTTGCCTACTGACATCAGACGCACGCTGCTGGACATGTCTAGGTAAATCACTGCAGTGATGTCGTACCTGCTCATAAGTCCAGTTATGCATGCCTATGTCATTTATCCTACGGACAACATCTTGCCACAGCGCAGTCCGCTCATGCTGGTCCTGCTTCTTGAAAATAGCAGGGTGTACTGTTGGATGAGACAGTTGGTTAGTATCTCATCCTCTGCATGGCTACGGGCAGGATTGCAATGGTGGGACATGACCCTGTAAGACAATAAAACAATATGTGTGAGCAAGTCATGTGGCACACTTAACATTCTACAGTACAGATATCACTGAACTGCCATAAATAGCAAACTATTGTCTGTCTGAGGATACACACTTTCAATACCACATATCAGTGCTCACCCACAACTGCCTAACACTGCCTGACACGCTCTATATATTAAAAAATTTTCTGCACAGCAACAAAGAGAGACCACTATGTAAGACTATGCAACAGTACATGGCACACTGTATGCGACACAATGCACCACCTAGCCACAGGAGGTATATATCCAGCTAATGCATAACAAAATATATAATCCATTGCAATGATTGTAAAGTCCAGTTACAGTATTACTGATATACCACACTAGTTGTTGATGGAAAACCCCTGCCTACAATATGTGCACATTCGTGAATATAGGAGGCATACTGCTGTACTAGACTATACATGTTGTTAGATACCCACTTATATCCTGTAACACACATATGACTGAGGGTATGTTACAGGCATACCCACACACACACATCAGACATACATACAGGACACAGAGGTATGGCAACCCAGATGAGCTTTACATGTGTACCATACAGTACTGTGTGTCAGCACTTACAAACCCTTATGCCTGAGGTATGTAATCTGTGAGGACTACACGGAACACACAAAGCAGTGTTTCCAAGCAATGTGGACATACACCATACTGTGCTGTTTAGGCCTACAGCTTCAGGTAGTACTACAGTTCATACAGGGGTTTGATTCACCAGCAGTACCAATCAATGAGCATACATGTACTGCTTTATCCTCCAATGGCACACCCCAGTTAACACAAAGGGACTACGTCAGACAGTATGCCATACTGCTTTTTCTGGCTAGCAATAGCATACACATCTTTTGCTGGGATCAGAGCTAGGACACAGAATACCATGACAGAAACAGTTTCCCACTAAGCTATCTGACATATACACAACTGTGACACATTCAGCAACACATTCACCATCACACTCAGTCAACCTCACATAGCAATTATTGCAACAAGTACATGTGGGTGTGTATTGGTTCATAGGTAGGTTATAGGCTATTGGCCCTATGGCCTATAGAAGACTTGCCAGATGGTACCCTGGCCTTTGACACCCAAGTAATTTAGTTTCATGTGTCCCTGTCAAGCAGAGTCACAGAGGTGATTCCCGGGGTGTATTTCCTATCTTCCATCCAATCATCAAGACTATTCATGACGAGTGCTACTGAGGAGCTTTGTTTGCTATTGATAGGTAGTTTGTTCCAGAGTATGGGATGTCTCTGAGATAGGAATCTATCCCTCCAGCATGTTCTGTCTATTGAGGTGACAAGGTTTAGGTCCCTAGAGCGTGTAGCTCGTAGGGATAGTGATCTGTTTACCTGGAGCATGTCCAACAACTCTGGGTTTGACATAGCTTTGTATGTTAGACAGAGGTCAGCTCTGGGTTGCCGATATGCGACACAGTCTAGCTGTGGTTTTGTGAGACGGTCTGCATAGGGCACCTGTTTGAGGACAGTATTACTCTTTGTGAGGTATGTCTGTGACTTTTCCAGTTGGTGTAAATGTCTTGTGAGGTACATACCAGAAGGGGCATTGTACTCTATAATGGGTTTTGTGAGTGATGAGTAGAGGGGAACACTGACCTCTTTTTCCCTGGATGACACAGCTTTTGTGATGAGGTGTGCCATGTAGACAGATTACATGACTAGTGTGGCACTGTGATTATCATGGGCGAGACTACTGTCCACCTGTGTCCCATGGTCTCTTATCACACTTTCAGTGATAAGTCGACTACCACCTATGTGGTACAGTGTTTTTAGCAAAAGGGATGCAAATGAATTTCAGACATTGAGCTTGAGGCCATGGCTTTGTCACCAGGCATGTGTCGCAGTAAATATGACTCTGTCTTTCCCTCTCTCTCTCTCTCTATATATATATATATATATATATATATGGTTGTGTGTGTGTGTATATATATATATATATATATATATATATATATATATATATATATATGTATGTATATATATATATATATATATATATATATATGTGTGTACACACACACACACACACACACACACACACACACACACACACACACACACACACACACACATATAAACATCCATTGGTGTACATATAGATATACATATAGGCACATATACAGTCCACCTTTCATGGTGGGAATATCAATTATGCGAAGTGTGTGAGGTGTACAGTTATGTAATGATATTGCATAGTCTTGTGCGAAATGCATTGAAGGTATTCTCAGCCCATGTGGCTTTAGCAGGCCTCAATGGCTGCAACACTGCAAACCCAACAAATCACACCCACAGTGTTTAACCACCACATGTCATATACCAGCAAACAGCCATTGTCCACACTACTGTACAGAACACAGATGACATGGTTCAGATGTTTGACATTTAATGCTGAGCTACATATATCACAGTTATGTCCCACTTCACACAGTTACACACTGATTTGTCTATGGCAGTAGTTATGCAGGGCATCTGTGCATAGATACGTACTGCTGCCACATATTGATGTTTCAAAGTATGTAGAGTAGTCTTCAAATACATCTACTACATGCCAGTAAATACATATCTGTTACATACCTTTCCTTTGTATGTGTTCGTAGTTTTCAGTTTGCTGTATCTTTGGCTTTATTTTAATTATTATTTTTTTTTCCACTGGTGTGGGTGGGGGTGTTGCGTCTCTCTCTCTCTCTCTCTCTCTCTGTCTCTGTCTCTCTCTCTCTATCTCTCTCTCAGCATCTGCAATGGGATGATTGCATGTGTGGCCAGCAAGTACAGCCTGCTTTTATAGGTATCTGCACATGTGCATGTGATGACCTCTGCACCAATTTGGTGGCCGCCATTTGGTAATTGCATGCAGCCTGCTGTGTGGTAATTGCAGTACTCACTGTCATAGCAACCCAATGCTATAAATTGCTATGTCAGGTAGGCGTAGCCCTTTCAGCTTTCCAAAGTGGGGCCCATTCTTGTTTGCTGTGGACACCGTTGTGTAAGTCAGAAGGTTGGTATAGTTCTTATATCTGAAGCTAGGGGTGTAGCTAGTGATTTAAATGTTGTACTCAGACCTGAATGTTGTCACTTCCACTACACAGTTGTCAGTGTAGAATTGTACTCACCCCTACAAATGCTAACACAAGATACATGGGTGTATGTAGTTTCTTTTCTACTTATACAATTAACTGCCATACAAAAGTAGTTATTGAGATGTATTCATTTGGCACATGAACTGTTTGTGAACTGCTATACTGTGAATATTAATTTACTCAATTTTGAACAGTTTGTGCTTTTTTAGTGTTGACATTATCACAGGCTGCTCAAGAAAAGTGGACAAATTTCAGTACTGAGTATGCCTACCTACATCCTTGGTAGACCCTGAACACACAGGTTTATTGTACATTTGGGTAGGGATGCAGAAGGACAGAGAGCATTATGTATTAATGTGTGAACTTTATCTTGGTGGACTTAAAGGGTTGCTGTGTACCTGTTAGTTTACCAAGGCAAGTAGTCTGTCTGCGTAGCTCCCAACTGTGGACCTATCCAGATGGTAGCCAGAGGTTAGCCTGTTATTCTTTGTCTGTGCACCACACCGGTCTTTTCAGAACTGGAACAATGGCATTGTCACAGTTGGTTGCTACCAGTAAATGGCTACATCCCTTGGTATTTCAGTGTTGTACTCCTACATAAGGGTATGCTTCTGGAACTCCTTCCAAAGCTATTTGTACAATGTGTAACAGCAGAATAGCTGATATGCCTGTATGTTTCTGCATCTGCCAGGCCTCTCAAACACTCAGGTACATATTTGAACAGACTCAGGGAAAAGTAGGTAGAAGTGAGGTACACCTTTACAATATTAGAGACATTAAGTTGAGACTTTGAGAGAACCAGAGCATATGGATTAATACACATTTCCTGAAGTACAAGCGGTGTCTAACTCTTACTTATTGTCATTATTCATTAAGTGTAATTCACCACCTTTCTGCCTAAAGTAAGTAGCTTTCAGAGGGATTCAGAGGGACACAGCTAAAACCTGTCTCAAAATCAGGGACATGCCTGTAAATTAGTCACAGTTGGGAAGTATGGCCTCTGCCCTAATCAGATATGCTAGTGTTTGTCCTGCTATGATACTGTGTGGGGGTTGTAAAGTGCTGCTGTAACATTATTTCCTGCTAGAATGGTTGGTTCTCTTTTGACAGTCATGTAATGCAATTCTACAAGAACTGCTAGTAAAGATCCACAGAACAGGATTTGTGTTATGGCATTCCTATTTGTCCTTTGCATTCACTCATTCTGATGCATGATATATTGATTTCAGCACCAATCTGTTGTATGTTTACCATGACTCAGTGGTATTTCATGCAGTGTAGTGTGTACAAGGTCCGGGGTTCGAGACTGACAGAGGTATTTTATTTTGCTGCTGAGCAGAACAAGGGCCCTGACATAGAGTGACTAAGGCACTTTTAAGCAGTTGTAAGCGGGTTTGTGTGGGTTTGCGCGATGCTTAGCTAAGCGCACACAAGCGCACACAGGTGCACACTTGTGTAAACCCGCTAACTACTGCTTAAAAGTGCTTACTCCCGCTAACCCCCACGCTCATTTCTTTGAAAGAAAAGAAAATGGGGAGATAGGAAAGTGGTGAAAATGGGGAACAAAGAGGGGAAGACAGTAGGGAATACAGATCAGGATGTACAGGACGGGTGTAGGGAAGGCCCATAGCTGCCCATTTCTTTAACAGCAACAGCTGTGCATATGCAATAAATTTGGAGGGAAATATGAAATCTTCAACCCCTGTGAGAGGGGTGAGAACAACAAAGTATGTTGTACTGCCAATTAAATATCAGTTTATGTGTCCAGCGGACATGTGTGTAAAATGGGAAGCCATGTATGGGATGTAATTTTTTTTTTGGTAGCAGAATGCCCTTTTTTTTTACAGGAGAGAGTGGAATGTGGGGTAGGGGAAGTAGGTATATTTGGGGAGGTAGGATGGGGAGGTAAACAGACAAGACAAACAAGATGCATACAGTGGCGGAATATGACATGTGGTGGGTGAACACCATTGACAGGGAAGGATGTTTGGAAATCGCAAGCCCATGAGCCCACAGATGGCAACAGTGGAACTGTGATCCCCACCCATGGGCAGTCACCACTGCACCTTCACAGCCCAGAGGGTGGCTGTGCTGGGGTCTGCATAGGAGGGGCAGGCTCACCCGTGAGTCATGCCACTCATGCCTCAACGCTGCTCTACGTTGCTCTACATTGCCCGATGTTGCTCTACATTGCTCTATGTTGCCTGATGTTGCTCTACGTTGCCCAACATTGTGCTAGTTGGCACGATGCGCAGCTCCACGCAAAGATATTGTGCTACTTAAAGCGCTGCTAAACTATGAGCAATTATACTGAAATGTGCTTAATACTGGTAAACTTTGCTTAGCACTGCTTCACTTTGCTTAAGATACATTACTTTGGCATTCATCAGTATGCATAACAATTTCACATTCTTATATATACATAATATTCATTCACTACTACATAGGCCATTTCAATGCTTTTTAATAAAATTTCATTGGTAAATGGTAGGAATTCTTTTCATATATGGATTTCCAATAGAAAATAAAAAGGGGAGTGGTGGGACTCGAACCGGGAATGCTTCCTCTTAGTGCGAAGGTTCTACCACTACGCTATTGCTATTTTGCTTAATTTGCATATAAGTTTCTTATTATCCTCTTCGATGTTTTACTGCTAACTGTAGCTAAGCAATGGGCAAACGCGCAAATACGGGCAGCTATATCGGGAATGCTAAAAAAAAAAATAGAAGTTTTATATTTTATTATTGTACTGGGGTTTAGAATGTGGGGGAGTGTAGTGTTGGGTATGTACACATTTGAGTGGACTCGCTCATATCAGTTGACATTTCCCTATTGTGATACTTGCAGGGGCGTGGATTTTTGGACTGCTCGGCAGTCCGACATGCCCCCTACACTCGTGCATGTTACGTGTTAGCCTTGGAGTTGAGGCAGTGCGCCCTCATTAATATACATGGCATGCTGCCGTCTTATTCTTACACTGGCATTTCCGTGTAAGCCTCCTCTACTCTTACACAGAGGATGGGGTATATGTATCTATGTATCATTAGATATATATATATATATATATATATATATATATATATATATATATATATATATATATAGTCGGAGTTTAGTGCTGTGTTTTTTTGATGAAAGGCACTTCTGTTCAAATGCCCGTTGACTGTTCTTGCACTGTGTGAGATGTAATTTCATTAATGGTAAGTATTTTTTTTCTTATGCCAGCCTTTTTGGATATATCAACATTTTTGGCATTAGGTTTAAGAATGTGTGTGTGTGTGTGTTTGCTTTAGGTTAGGGTTAGAGTGATGGCTATGTAAGGGAATACATTAAGTGTTGTGTGCTTGTGTTTATTTGAAGAGACTGCACACCTCTCAATCTTTTAGCGCACAAAATCTGGACAAAGCCAAAATAATGGGGAGCAAATGCCCAAAATCTGGGAGAAATTTTAAATATTGCTCTTATAAATGTAGAAAGTTGCTAGAATAATAGGTTATGCATTATACATGCATCCATACATACAAATATTTCAAGCAAAGGCATTATTGCCCTTCTAGCCTGCCAATATACCAAACACGTGTTCCCATAAGTGTCCAGACTGTTCTTAAAAATATCTAGACTAGTACTTGCTTTAATGTAATTTGGTAGTCTTTTTCATGCATCAGCTACTCTGTCAGAGAACCAATTAGTACCTTTCTCATGCCTATAGAATCTTCTGCATAGGTTGTCTGATGATTCTCTACTAATTTTTGATAACCCCAAACATTCCCAGACTTAGTTTATTTTATTTATTTAATTTTACATTTGTGTACTGGGAAGGTTCAAATGGAAAAGAAGTCCTTTTCAGTGGGGACCCTGGAGGAAAAGCTCTACTTTTTACAGTAATAGGAATAGTGGTATATATATATATATATATATTATATATATATATATATATATATATATATATAGTCGGAGTTTAGTGCTGTGTTTTTTTGATGAAAGGCACTTCTGTTCAAATGCCCGTTGACTGTTCTTGCACTGTGTGAGATGTAATTTCATTAATGGTAAGTATTTTTTTTCTTATGCCAGCCTTTTTGGATATATCAACATTTTTGGCATTAGGTTTAAGAATGTGTGTGTGTGTGTGTTTGCTTTAGGTTAGGGTTAGAGTGATGGCTATGTAAGGGAATACATTAAGTGTTGTGTGCTTGTGTTTATTTGAAGAGACTGCACACCTCTCAATCTTTTAGCGCACAAAATCTGGACAAAGCCAAAAATAATGGGGGAGCAAATGCCCAAAATCTGGGAGAAATTTTAAATATTGCTCTTATAAATGTAGAAAGTTGCTAGAATAATAGGTTATGCATTATACATGCATCCATACATACAAATATTTCAAGCAAAGGCATTATTGCCCTTCTAGCCTGCCAATATACCAAACACGTGTTCCCATAAGTGTCCAGACTGTTCTTAAAAATATCTAGACTAGTACTTGCTTTAATGTAATTTGGTAGTCTTTTTCATGCATCAGCTACTCTGTCAGAGAACCAATTAGTACCTTTCTCATGCCTATAGAATCTTCTGCATAGGTTGTCTGATGATTCTCTACTAATTTTTGATAACCCCAAACATTCCCAGACTTAGTTTATTTTATTTATTTAATTTTACATTTGTGTACTGGGAAGGTTCAAATGGAAAAGAAGTCCTTTTCAGTGGGGACCCTGGAGGAAAAGCTCTACTTTTTACAGTAATAGGAATAGTGGTATATATATATATATATATATATATATATATATATATATATATATATATATATATATATATATATGTGTGTGTGTGTGTGTGTGTATGTATATATTTTATATATATATATATATATATATATATATATATATATATACTATTACATGATACAGAAAATACAAATAAAATGTAAACAACCAAAAACAGTTTAACAACTTTTGCTTAGCATTCTCATACAATATTATTAATTAGGACAGACTAGAAAAGATAAAGAATTTAGAACAGAGCTTGAACACAGAAAAAAAACTTGACAAACATTGCGTATTTAATTTTTAATTTTTGTAGCTGCTGGTTGTAGTTTTATAACTACCGAGGATTGGTACAGGAGCAGATCCATGAAAATTAGGAGTGCTGGTAGGTGATCTTATGTTTGGCGGCAAGGAATTATAAATGTTGGCTATACAGTTTGAGTAGAGGGAGTCACCAGCTACCTTGTTAGATTTGATTATGTTTAATAGTGATTTGTTACTGGAATGCAGTATGCTGTTATTAGAGTAGGGATTTAGTAGGTTTTGAAGGGCTGGAGTTATTTCAGGTTGGTTAACTATTTGATGGGCCATGGTGAACTGGTTGTATGTTAGTAGATTTGGTAGTTCTAGCCATGAGAGTTGTTTTAACACCAAGCAATGTTGGGACCTGTAGTTAGAATCTGTGGCAAATTTTGCTGTTTTATTGTAAAATGTTTCCAATTTTCTTAGGTGAGATTTCTTTAGGTTTGTAAGAATCAGCGAAGCATAGAGTAGCATAGAGGCAAGGTGGGTTCTGGCAATGGTGGCCCTTGTATTTCTAGTTAGAAGGTGTTTATTCCTGTATATTTTGCCTATTTTTTGAGTACTTTTTTATTGCTTGGGATATATGTATGTCAGATTTCATGTTATGGTCTATGACTACTCTGAAATGATTGGTTTGTGACACTGGTTAAATATCAATATTATTTGCTGATGAGATATTGAATGGAGTGGGGGAGTCTGGGGCTTTAGTGGGACAGAAGAGCATGAGCTTAGCTTTATTAGAGTTATGCGTTATTATGTGAGATCATGTTAAGCACTTTAAAATAGATTAAGAGGGATAGAAGCAAGTAATTTGCCTTCATTATGATAGTGGTTAATGATGTTAGTAAAGCTGATGAGGGAAGTATTAGTACTATGGTTAGGCCAAAATCCGTGCTGAGTATTAGATAGAAGGTCATCAGAATTACTGTTTTTTGGATGCTTTATCAACTCTAGTGGAAGTTTGAATTATTTGAGTGAAGCAGTGTAGGTTGATATGATCAGTAGGGTTTAATGAGTTACAGGAGAACCAATCTACATTAAAATCCCCCATTATAATGGTTTCCTGATGGAGAGTTGTTGCTGTCCAGTGTAAGATGTGTTCTAGTGTGGTCAGGTAGTTTCCTGGAGGCATATAGGCCCCTACTATATTTAGGTATTTCTTTGAGTCAATTTTTAGTTTAGTAAACATTATTTCAGCATTATTAAACTGTAGGTTGACCTGGTCTATAATTTCCAGGTAGGGTTTATTTTTAAGCACAACGGCTATATCACCACCTCTTTTGTTTTGCCTATCTAGTTTATTCATGTTGTATCCAGGTGGTAGAATTTCATTGCTACTGATGTCTGGCTTTAGCCAGGTTTACAGTAATTAGGGCAATGTCTGGTAAGTATAATGACAGGGTAGCATGCAATTCCTGTAATTTGTTCAGTTTGCTTCTGCTGTTAATGTTTAGTATTAGCAAGTCAGTTCCTTTCTAGGGAGGTTAAATACATACTGGGGCTGGTTGGTGACATGATGATTGGAATGGACTGGATTAGTTTTGGGACTAGGGTTGTGGTGAACATCACCACTAAGAATTTGTTGAGATGCTAAGTGCACAATTTGCTTTAGGTATTTAGATATAGATTTATCATATTTTATGGATATGTGAGAATTAAATTGTTGGGATAGTAACATAAATGCTGCATGGTCAATGCTTGTGAAATTATAGATTGTTGGTGATATCTTGAGGGTTGTGGATTTTTAGTGTAGAGGGTTTGGGAATGTGGTAGTGTGGGATATTAATGATAGATTTAGTTCTGTGTGGTAGGAGGTCATATGGGCAGCTTTTGCAAGAATTAAAAGAGTTATAGAGTAAGCAGGCAACATACTATCCTGGTAAGAATGTATCTCGATAGTATGAATTATAAGTATTTGTGATATAGAGGGATTGAGAGTATTTGGTGTGCCATTAATTTGGTGTTTGAGGGTTTTTAATATTAATGTATTAATGGTTGGGGTTATAACCTGGAAGAACCGGCTGGTGTTAGTAATTAGAGTGAGTGAAATTGAGTCTTTGGGCTTTGTAAATGTATTAAGTTATAGGCTGGGCAGTTTGATTAATTATGAAGTGAGAAGATTGCTGTGAAATTTTGTTTGTGATTTTTTAGTTGTGAGGAGGGGGAGTGGCTAGTTGAAAATAGTTCATAGTTATTCGTTTATAAATGGCTTATATACCTGAATAAGATCTCCTTAGATATCTGTAAGATACATTGTACAAGTTCAGATATTTTATTCTTTTATAATAACTTAAATTTTCACATCCATGGATGCCCTTGCTATATTTCTGTTGTACTCTTCCAGTTTACTCATGCTTGTTTTCTTATAAGGTTTCCATATTGTTATTCCATACTCAAGTTTGGGTCTAATGTAACTAACAAACAATAACTTCATCATTTCTGATTTCCTAGACTTTATAAATCTTTTTATATACCCTATAGTTCTATAACTATCATTAACCAATTGGTTGATATGATTAGAAAAAAACTCAAAGCTGGATCTACCCATATACCCAGGTCCTTAAATAAATCTACGGTTTCAATTACTGTGTGTTGTATTAAATATTCACCTTTCAATGTATGTCTTTCAAATCTCATATGTTTAGTTTTTGATGTATTTATCAACATATTTTTCTCCTGAGCTGAAATGGTCAATTTTGTCAAGTTTTTTTTTGCAGACATGAATTATCTGTAGCACATGTAATCAGTTTACCCCATTTCAGATCATCTGCATATAGCCTGTAGAACACCTCAGATGAAAATGTTAGGTCTGAAAGATACAATCTAAACAAATAATGGCCTAGAATAGAGCCCAGTGGAACACCCTGTCACCAAGAATTTCCCCTGTCCAATTGCTATATGATACTTGCCACATCCTGTTTGTAAGCCATGCAGCTATCCATCTTGTCAAACATGCAGCTATCCATCTTGTCACGAGTTCATTGATACCTAGTAGTTCTAACTTATTGATCAGTGTTTTGTGTATAACTGTCAAATGCTGAAGTTAAATCTATATAAATTGCACCATAGCATAATCTCTCATTCATAGCTGTTATGATATTGTTATAAAACATCATGTTACAGGGGGCAATAGATCTATTTTCAACATATGCATGCTGATATATGGTTTCAAGTCCCAACCTATGCAATTCCATTATTTTTCCACAACATGAAAGTAGACTTAAGAGTCTATATAACTCTGGGTTTGTCCTACTCCCCATTTCCTTAAAAAAAAGGTTCAATAAGCACATGCCTCCAATCTAGAGGAATCTCACCACATTTATACGGCCTAGTAAATAATACATATAATGGTGCTGTAAATTCTTGTTGAAGTGTTCTCTGGTCATTATTATTAATTTCATCTCCTCTCTGTGCTTTATTCATGTCTAGTTTGCACAGTTCTTTTTCAATATAATTTAATTTGATTCCAGTATCTGAGGTTATCTGGATGTCACTAGGACAACTTATCACCCCCTTTGTGGAGCCAAACTGTTTTGCATAAGATTTTGTAAATATATCTATAATATGTTGTGTCCGAGAATAAATTTTAGAATCTACACACAGCTTCAATTTGTATGTCTTTACTCCTTCCAAATCATATGTATCTATAAAAGGTTTTCTATTATGCTCACTATCTTTAAATAAATTTTCTTCAAATTCTCCTTGATCTTGTCTTATACTATGGTTAATTTGTTTGTCCAGCTTGCTTATTTGAGTTTGCAAAGTTGTAGTTTGACCTGTCTTTCCATTTCTTATATTTCTTTTCTCTCACCTTAATCAAGTATATTGTTCTTAGGGAAATATATTGCCCTGATGTTGTATTCCTGGATCCTGATGTTAAACATTTTTTTTTATTTTTTTGCACTCAAACAATTTGTCTTTCAAACCTTTCCACGTTCCATGTGCAGTTTTTCAACTGAACACATCACTCCCAGTTAGCTTTACATAGTGACTGTTTTGCTTGGGTGGACGCGGTGGTCCAGCAGTTAGCATTGCCACATCACAACAAGAGGTTCTCTGGTTTGATTCTTGGTTGAGGTGCTTTCTGTGTGGAATCTGCATGTCCTCCCTGTGGTTGCATGAGTTTCCTCTGGGTGCTCTGGTTTCCTTCCACATCCCAAAGACATGCTGTAGGTGGATTGGATACTCTAAATTGCCCCTAGGTGTGAGTGTGTGCCTTCAGTGGAAGGTTGGGTGTCGGGCTGGCAACTCAACACTGTAAAACTCCACTTCCAATCACAAGCAGACAGGTGATCTGCTGTGGCAACCCCTAACCAGGAGAAGAAGAATCTATAACTAATCTTCTGTGTGTTGGTTTAGATTTCAGTTTGGCAGAATTATCTAGCAACAAATTAACCTTTATAACCCCATGATCACTGCACATCAATGGTGGTAAAACTTGACTTAAAGTAACAGTAATGTCTTTAGGAACACAAACAGTGTCCTGTATGTTCTGTTCCCTTGTAGTTTTTATTTTGCAGTCTGAAGCAACTGTTGTTCCTAAACATACGTTGCATTTTCTGTAAGATATGAAGTTGAGTATGACACTTAAAATGTCTTATTTAGGAATTTAGTAAATTCACTGATCAAGGATTTTCCAGAAAAATAAACATTTTATGTGGAACAGACCAAAAATACGAGACAAAATCTGCACATTATTTGAAATTCTGGACAGTTGAGAAGTATGAGACAGTTTGCATCTGTATATATCATGTGTAGCAGTACTGTTAGGGAAATATATTTTCTTTTTTTTTCACATAATTTTTATTGATTTTTCATAAATACAAATGCAACAAAAATATTAAACAATATAAAAAAATCTTAACTATATACAATGTCCATAACAGAAGTAACTTTGTCACTACATTCACATTTTAACTAACAATTTTTTAAACTAGTTTTTTATATGTCATTCTTGTAGTTCTTAAAGTTATAATCTCTATTACAAACTATTTTGGCCAGTGATATGAATTCCACAAAATGTGTAATTTTCTTACTTTTCCAGTTTGAGGTAATGTTTTTTCTTGCTATTACAAGGAGGGACCAGAGGAGGTGCACTTGTGTATTTGGAACATACATTGGAATCGGAGTATTAAATAATAACAATGAGTCAGTGACTTCACATATAGCAGACCACAATGTTTTAATAAAGAATTTGAATTCTGACCAAAAGGGAATTACAGTATTACATTTTATAAACATATGTACCCAGTCTGCATATACTGCTTCTTCACATCTCCAACATAATGATGTCTCATTACCTGATATTAATGCTATTTTTTGGGGTGTAAAAAAACTTCAGTGAATAAATTTCCATGTGTAAATTTTCCAAAAGGGAGATGATGTAGTATTACTGACTGACTTAAGTATTACTAATTTCTCTTTTTCTGAAAAGCTAGATTTATTAATTGTTTCTGCATAGCTCCATAAGGATTCATCTGGAGCTGGTAAATCCATTTGCAATGTCCTATATAACCTTGACACTGATAGTCCATCATTTGTGCATAGTGTATTGATTTCA
This sequence comes from Protopterus annectens, assembly GCF_019279795.1. Lineage (NCBI taxonomy): Eukaryota > Metazoa > Chordata > Ceratodontiformes > Protopteridae > Protopterus > Protopterus annectens. Next base: position 102,733,270 of record NC_056727.1, on the reverse strand, counting down.
TAAAAAAGTGTTAGAATTTTGGGTCTGGGTGTGGATTTCACTTTGTTTGTGTCTTTCGGCTTTTCCCGGTTAGGGGTCGCCACAGCGGAACTCCGGTCCACTAATGATTGGCAGTAGAGTTTTACGTGCTGGCTTGCCGGGCCTAACACACAACCTTCAATGAAGGAACGCCCATTCACGCATGTCGCCACACAGAAGACGCTCTAACTGAGAATCGAACGGGCAACGTCTAACTGTGAGGCGACAACGCTACCGCAGCACCACCACTTATTTTAAACTCATTAACTACATGTTCTCTAAAAGTATGTATGTTTAGCCAGTTGTTTTGATTTATGTTATATCTTGCTATGAGAAAGGTTGTCTCCTGTATATAATTGTGATCAAGAAACTGATACCAGAAAACTAGCCCATTTCCTTTCATTTCTTCTATTATTTTCATGTTTTTATTTGTTAATGCTATGGGAAACATAATAAAAAAAAAAAAAAAAAGATTTCTCATCTTATAATCTTTGAACCTTAGCTGTTTGAAATTGTTTACTATGTAATTAACAAATGGAGAAAATTTTTTTAGACAAGGTAAACTTTTTCTACTTCAGAAAACATATCATTGTTTATTGTTTCCTCACAATTGTCTAGTAATATTGCTTTATGTAGATTTTTCCAGTTAGAAGTATATTTGTTATTTAGCCGATGACTTATAATGTTAAAAATAATTGATTCAGTATATAGTTGTAGATGTGGAAATGAGATTCCACCTTCTTCCCAACTTCTGTAATGCCATGAATGACTAATCCTTTGCTTTTTTTGGAAACCATAAAACTTTTATTAATAGAGAGTTAAGTTATTTCATTAGTTTTTTGGAAGGGGGTACTAGGATGGCTTGAAAGACATACAGAATTGTGGGTAGTATGATCATTTTAAGTAATGATAGCCTTTCCTCCATGGTGAATAAAATTTAATTTCAGTTGTTTAAGTAATCTTTAATGGTGTCTATTAACATTATGACATTTGCTTGCCTAGTGTTTTTTCAGTTTGCTTTAGTGGTTATACCTAGATATTTAATCATAGTGTTAGCCCAATTAAAGACTCTATGTCTGTCCAGAATGGGGTTTATTTTTTGTTTAACAAAATAGTTTCAGTTTTATTTTGATTAAAACTTAGGCCTGATATCATTTCAAAGTTTTGAAGAGATTCTATAAGATGTTCAGTTGAAGTATTTATGTTCCCAATTGTTAATAAGATATCATCAGCGAAAAGCTGGACTTTGGAATTGTACTTTACATTGACATAATAGCTGCTTATTTTATCATTAGTTCTTATGTAATTAGCTAATGGCTCCATTGATAAAGCAAATAATAAGGGTGATAAAGGCCACCCTTGCTTGGTGCCTTTCATTATTTTAAGTGGTCCTGATAAGAAAGCTCCAATTTTAATGTATGATATAGAAGTAGTGTATCATTTCTTCAGCAATTTAAAAAAAAATCTGAGGAAAAGTTATACATTTGTAGAACTTTAAATAAATAGGGCCAACTCAAAGAATCAAATGCTTTGTCCAAGTCCAGGCTAATAATTCTCCCTTTTTTTTGTTTGCATAGTCCATTAATGTTAATAGTCTTATTAAATTGTCTTGGACCTTCCTGTGTGAATCAAACCCTGTTTGATCATCTTTTATTATTTTTAGTAAAAAAATGATTTAATCTATCTGATAAAATAGATGTAAAAAATCTTGTAGTCCACATTCAGAAGGGAAATAGAGCAGTAAGATGTTATAAAATTAGGGTCCTTGTCATGTTTCAAAATGGGTGAAATCATAGCATATTTCCAGGAAGGGAAAATGCCATCATTCTTTCTGAATTCTTCAAAAGCATCTATTAGAATTTCTAAGGTCTCATCCGGAAGTATCTTATATATTTCCCCTATTAGTCCATCAAGGCCAGGGGCCTTATTATTTTTAATGTTTTGTATTTTTCCCTTACATTCCCTTAATGATATAAACTTAAGAAGTTTAGAGTTTTATTTTGTTAATCTTTTATCAATATTGTCTTTCAAAAACTTGTCTCTCATATTATTATCAGTATTATGTATGCTAGTGTTATTTAGTGTTTCATGATGTGTTCTAAAGGCCTCTAATATTTATTTTAAATCTGTTATATGTTTAGGTTTCTTCATGGAATTGTCCATAATTTCCTTAATATGATTAGCTTTTGTCGGGCTTTTAGATTTAAGTGCAAGTCTATGCATATTCTTGGGATTAATAGAATAGGTTTTTAGTTTTATTTTTTCTAAGTTTATTGCTACTTTGTGATTTAAAATGTCTGTGTATGTCCTATTCAGTTGCTCTATTTCAGAAAGTTTTGCAGCATCTTTTTTGTCCAAGTTCTTTTTTAATGTGTCAATTTTTGACTGCATGTGTATTAGCTCCTTGTCCCATTCTTTCTTTTTGTTTAAGTACCAACTTTTGATTTTACCATATAAGTATGATTTAAGTGTATCCCAAAGTATAATTCTAGAGGTCTCATTATTATCATTAATATCTAGAAATATTTTTTATTTCTTTTAACAGCCATTCTCTGAAATATTTTAATTTGGTAATGTATGCAGGTAATCTTTGCCAGTAAATCAGGTCTCTGGGTGTCATGTGGATTTTGAAAAAAATTGTGACAATGGGCATGTACGGATCTTGACTTCCTGTATCTTAGATAATAAATTATAAGTAGCAATTAGCTTATCAATAGTTATTTGGGTGCCATACCTATAAGAGTAATATGTATATTGTAGGGATTCTGATTCTCTTATGGTATAAATATCCCTCAAATTTGAAGAGGTAATAAAGTTATTTAATTTTTTGCTGCAGCTGACATTTTAAAGTTACCATTCTTAGTAGTATCATTCTTGGAAAGAAAGCAGTTGAAATCTCCTTACATATAATGTCTCCTTTAGCTTTAAATGAGATTAGTTCTAAGTACTTGTTTGCTGTTCCTGCTCCGATACCAGGTATCCAGTATGCATTAACTAAGGTGATGTATTTTCTATTTATTTCCAATGTTACCATACTTAACATACCATTTTTGTCTGAATATGAATCAATAATTTTAGGCACTGGTAAGGATTTTTTCCACAAAATCATAGGGCCCCTCCTCTTGGTCTGATAGTGAGATACAACAAGTGTTGAATAACCATTAAAAAACAACATATTCACATCTTTTTCTATTAGGTGGGTTTCCTGTATAAATGCAATAGCCACTCTATTTGTTCTAATGTATTTACATAAACTTCCCCTTTTTATGTTGTTATTAAGGCCATTGACATTAAGCGAAACACATTTATATATAGACATATTTGAAAACACATTCTTGCATTGTGTATTATGTTATGGACAACATTTTAACTTTATACATATGTAACATATAATCAGAACTATATACAGTGCCAAACATGGAATTTAAAATTTCTGGTTCAATGAACAAGTCATTGAAGACACCTTCTACCATCCTACAATCAATAGCCATTGTTAGCCTAATGCTTCAGTCTGTAATTTCTGAAATGTACAATGCATTTTAGGATGTGATAACTCTCCTGACCCATGTAAGAATTTTAAATAGTTCTTTTAGGGTGTCATTAAACTGTGAATTGAGTAACTTAATCAACAACTGTGAACATACGATATAGTTTCAAACAGCCATGTCACAAACCATTCTATTTTAAGTGATAAGTACTTTGCGATTGCTAAATAACAAAAGCATTTGTTAATAAAATAATGAAGTAAACAAAAATATTTACACTTGTCTTATAAGGATTTAGAGTAACTTACTGCCATCTTCACATCAAGTCCTTTATATTTTGCAATTGGTAGTAAGACTTTAGAACAGAATGTAAAGAGGAATACAATCTCCTAACTTTAATCTTGCCAATATTTAACACGTTTCAGATGAAAATAATGAGAATGATTTGTTAACAAGGATTTGTTAAATGAACGTTTTACTGAGAACATTATATGAGAGTTATAAACAAAAAGGAGCTTTCTCTAAAGTTATGAACGTTGTGCTATCTTGTTATTTACTCATGTATTGGACACTATGGGCCGGATTTACAAAGGCTTGCACGGAGTCTAAGAGTAGTGTAAGACTCCAGAAACCAATATGTCTGGCGAGCGATCCAGGAACAGCCGGCAGGGGCATGCATGAGAGCTCATAAAACTACTCTTGCACGGACAGTGTTAGGTTATGCAAATGACCTCATTTGCTGCTGAAAGCTATGCAAATGAGGTAAATTTGCGATCCAGGAAACACTAACCTGTCCGAGTAAGAGTAGTGTTATTTGCAGAAATGTACTCGGTTGGTAACTGAGTACCGTTCTGCAAATATCAAAATGGAGCAATGACAGCTTCAAATAAAGGATGCATCCAGTTGAGGAAGCATGCCAATGATCAAATATAAGGCCATTGGCATTTATATGTGTTGCAAAAATTTTTAAAAATTAAAATAATTTTTTTCCCCGATCCCCGATGTTTAAGCGTAGTGCAGCGTTGAGCAAACTTGCGGCGCTCTAAAAAACAAAAAAAAAAAAATAAAAGGCAAAAATAGGCATTTTATTACAAATATACATCTGCCATGCAAGTGAATGGCAGGCTGAAGACAACATGGCTACTGAGTAGTGGTTGCTAAGGGGGGAAGCTCAGTGTGAGAGATGTAACCAAGCATTAGTAGGCAATCCTATGCAAATGAGGATCAGGATAGTGAATCCCAATTTTCCCTGCTATGCGAACCATGTCCCTAGGGTGTAAGAGTAGGATTAGGGAAGTAACAGAGTAGTAGATAGGTGACATCATGAGGGTGGTATGTATCGAACACTGTAAGCCCATTGGAGCAGAGTGGCATGTGTCTGCTGTGAGTTACTGAAGACTGGAAGAGGCGTGTCCCTAGTTATCTGAACTGAAAGCCAGAAACTGAAGGTGTACGCTGTGGCTCCCTCCAAAGTTTCTTGCAAAGTTGCTTACACTGTGTGCGCGCGTGTGCGCACCTGTAAACCTGTGTAAGCCTGTGTGTGCCCGTGTAAGCCTGTGTAAGACTGTGTAAGCCTGTGTGCACAGATGTGCACCTGCCTAAGCCTGTGTAAGCCTGTGTAAGACTGTGTAAGCCTGTGTGCGCAGATGTGCACCCGCCTAAGCCTGTGTAAAGCTGTGTGTGCACGTGTGCACTTGTTTGCGTGGTACTGCCCCCTGTGGAAAAAGAAAGGGAAAAGGAAGGAAAAGTAGTAGTAGGAAGTTAACCAAGGAGAACTAGCAGAGCTGCCAGGTGAAATCAATCAGAATCAGCCAATTACACAGGCAGTACACTAGCCCAGCCCAGCACTTAAAACTCTGCAAATGACATTCCCCCATGTTTTACTCAGAAAGACTGCAACACTGCAGTATACAAACAGAAGTGAAAAACTTAAAAAGCTTAACTGAGACAAAAAATGTTAGGGGCTGCCATTGCTATTATAAGGCAACATGTGCAAGATGCTGAGGGTGGTGCCATTGTGAATGTTGCTGAGCAACCCACAGTGAGGAGACGGAGAAGAGTGTACAGACCCAGGGTAACCTACCAGGGGCTACATGAGCTGGAGATAGTGGAGTGCTATAGAGTGAACAGAGAGCTCCTGCAGCAAATTGTTGAGCTGTGCAGGCCACGCCTCACACACAGAACCAACAGAGGGGAACCCATCCCAGTGGAAACCAAGGTATGTGTTGTCCTAAGAATACTAGCAACAGGTACCTTCCAGAGACCAACTGGTGATATGATGGGGATTTCACAGGCATCAGCATCCAGAGTACTGCACCAGTTCCTGAATGTCATGTCAGCACATGTCGGTGATCATGTATATTTCCCCAATTCCCGTGAGGTATTGGCCAGCAATATGCATCTCTTCCAGCAAATAGCGGAATACCCTGAGGTAGTGGGTGCAATTGACTGCATGCACAAACACATCAAAGCACCAGCCTGTGAGCGGGGTAAGGCCTACATCAACCACAAGGGCTTCCACTCCATCAACTGCCAGGTCATGTGCGATGCCCAGGGCATAATACTGAATGTGTGTGCTGGCTGCCCTGGAAGCTACCACGACTCCCATATCTGGCGTCTGATGCAGCTGTACCACACATTTGCCAATAGGGACATCCCTGACGGTCACCTAGTGGGGGATGCTGGATACGCACTGGACCCGTGGCTGATGACACCCATCAGAAATGCACACACACCTGAACAAGAACTCCATAATGAGGCACACGCACAAACACGAAATATAATCAAGAGTGTGTTTGGGATGCTCAAGTGATGGTTCCGGTGCCTGGACACATCTGGTGGAGCCTTACAGTACTGACCAACTACATGTACCTAAATTGTCATGATATGTGCCATGCTACACAATATGATCCTGCGAAAACAGCTGCAGCAGGAACAGCATGGCGCAGGGCCAAACAGCCCCCCACCATTGCCAAGGCCTGCACAGGCACAGCGTGACTCGGAGGAGGAACAATCTGAGCCTGCCCCAGTAGGCAGAAGGAGGCGTGCCCAGTATGCCTTGGCCTTGGCAAAGAGGCAACGCATAGTACATACACTGGCTCAGTAGGAACCCTGGAAATTATACCTCTCTCTGACTCGCACGTAAAATAAAAGGGATGCCTAACTCAACACTACCTGTTTTAAAACATGTATAGGGAGTGCAGTATGTGCATCCAACATAGGCAGCCCTGCAGCACCACCGGAGGCATGATTGCCATGTTTTAAGCAATATAAAGCAGTGCTAAGCAGCATTTACCAATATTTAAAATATGTAAACAAAAGTGCCCTTGTCATCTAGCGCAATATTGGGCAACGTTGAGCAATGTTGGGCAAGGTCAGGCAAAGTCGTGCAAAGTTGAGCAAAGACAGGTAAACAGGCTCATATTAGCTTTACTGTCCCTTAAGCAGTCTGGTCTGCCTAGCATGAAAATAAAAAGCAGTGACAGGGCTCAAACCCACGATACAGTGCACTACAGTCACAGTACTGAACCACTAAGCCATGATAGCATTGCAGTTGCACAGACACAGCAGGACAATTGTACAGTAATGCAAACACAAAGAAATGCTGTAATATACCCCTAAAGACACATATGGGTAACCTCCCCCACAGGCCTATGCAGACAGAGAACATCAGGCCAGGCAGTGTGATGTGGGCTGTGTAGGCTATGAAGTTGCAATCTAATATATGTGGCATTGGACGCTAAGAAGTGTAGTACAGTAGTATGCCTCAAGCCAGTACGATAGGCAACAGTACAGGCTGAAATGGTGTACTGTACGTAGCAGTGCAGGCATAGCAAATGTGTATAAGTGTCAGATGAACCCCTTATTGTATGTACACACACAGCAACAATCAAGTGTGCCCCTGGGTAGTAATATACAAAGAATAGCTTCCCCCCCTGTATGTAGAAATGTTGCTAAGTCTCTGCAAAGTGTCTCATGGAAGCCCTGCAGGCACAGCATGATTCATGTTGATCTATGACACAAAGGTGAGGCCTGCTGTAAAAATACAACTTGATTTTCCATACACATATAGTATAAATGTCTATACTGGGCGTGTTCACACACTCCAGCAAATGTAGTGGATTTCATTCAGCATCACACAAAAAGGTCATACTGGGCATGCTCACACACATGCCAAATATGGAGGTGATAATAAGGGATCTATGGACAAATGTGGATAGACATCTCTGCTACCAGAAACACATTCACAAAGTTGTCAGAAAATCATGCTATGTGTTCACACAAACCGCCAAGGTCTGTGCATGTAGGTCAAAGGAGGTTCCCAGTACTCATCAGTCATCAGACCCATCAGAGAGTACCACCACAACACACTTGCGATGAATCTGACTAGGCACGTTCAGCAGCCAGAAAGACCACTGAAGTACCCTAACAAGAGGATTACTGGCCTCAAACAGTAGCCCCATGCAACAAGAATGAGTGTAACCCAATCTGTACCCTGTTGCATACTGTCTACTCAGGAGATCTCTGCCCAACAGACAGGTCCATGTCATGGCTACACTCAGATCTGTTCTGAGTTACAGCTCAATGGCACCAAATATACTGACCCAACTGATATTGGCAACATCCTTGCAGATAGGATCAGTGTTAACTGTACCCCCCTCTCACCCATGAAAGAGCACATCTCTACAATGGAAGACTGCAAAGTTGCTGTCATCACGGCTGCATAGGTAAAAAACACTCTCCAAAGCCAGTATCACAGCAGCCATGGGACCAGATAACTTCACAGGCTGTGTTTCACACAAACCACAGAACGAACAGGCACCACACTGACATACCATGTGCAGTCATAGCCTCACCTCATGCTTTGTGCCTGTTGAATGGTGCACAGTGACGATCATCCCACTACACAAGGGTGGAGACACCACGGACCCCAGGAACAATCGCCCCAGTAGCCTGATGAGCACGCTCTTCAAGGCCATGGAATTTATCCTCATACAACATATAAAAATTACATTCGTAATCCCCAAACCCTGGACCACAACCACGTAGGGATTGTAAAATGCAGATAATGTCACCTAAACCTGATAGATGACATTGAAGCAGTCAACAGAACTGTCAACAAGGGTAAGGTGATTCACACAGCCCATGTTGATCCTGCCACAGCGTAAAACACCACGCACACTCTGGAAATATAGATAAACCCACTAAACTAGGTATAAATTGCTATGTCACAAGATGTGCTGCCAACAGGCCTACCGACAGAACACACACTGTGAAAGTAGCAGACTCCAAGTATGACTTTGGACCAGTGATGAGTGCAGTATCACAAGGTCCAGTCCTGTGTCTTGTCCTGTTTAGTATCTACTTCCCCTGAAGTAAACTTCAACATGGAAGGTCTGTGGCTACTGAAGTTTCCCGAGGACGGCAAACTAGGAGCCATAATTGTAAACACTAAAGATGTGGACATCCTGCAAAAGGGCCTCACTGAGACAGATGGCTGTTGTCAAAGCCATGGGCTCTAGCTCAGTGCCAAAAGGTTCATTGTCATCCCCTTTGTTAAAGGCTCTGTAGCCAAGAATGACAACATAGGCGGTAGTATACGTAACAATGAAAGTGTGACAAGAGACCTTGTGTCACAGGTGGACACTGGACACAATGGTGATAATCACATCCCCACAGTAGTCAGGAAACTCTGCTATGTGGCACATCCCATCACAAAATGTGTCTCATGCAGACTAGAAGAGGACATTGTTCCCCACTACCCATCACTCACTAGAACTATAAAAGAGTACAACACCACTTTTGTTACATACCTCACAAGCCAACTACAACAACTGGAAGCCTGCAGCAATACTTCACAAAGAGCATTAGCGGCCTGAAATACATGCCATACACAGACTATCACAAAATGCTCCATCAGTACTCCCTTGCATACCGCCTACTCAGATGTGTTCACTGCCTAACATACAAAGCTATGTCAAATGCAGAGCTGTTGGACATGCTCCATGTAAAACACTCACAATCCCCCTGACCTTTGGACCCAAAACCACGAGTGAAATACAAAAGGAAGGGGTGTACACATTCACCTTATGGATACCCCCACCACCAGGTTAGTGGCACAGCATGAGGCCTTGGAGACCATGCAAGTGCAACTAAGATTGTGCAAAGCTGCTCATCGGATTGTAGCCTTCTACAGATCACCTACCTTGTCACAGGAACTTCACACAGTATTCCTGAGAACAGTGGAAAATATCAAGATCCTATCAAACAACATTATATGAGGTGATTACAACTACCCAAACATTGAGTGGGAGAATCACTTGTGTACAACATCCATTGCCCAATGTTTCCTAGAGATTAAAAGCTCTAACACCCTGGAACAGCTGGTCACCATGGCCACTAGAGGTGACACCATACTGGACATGATCATCACCAACATGGGGTACCAGTGTTCCACAACAGAGATAAAACCCTTGCTGGTAATATCAGATCATAAAGTAATCACACTGGACATCCACATCACGCACCCCCACCCAGCCAATTAAACCACCGTGAAGACATTTTCAAAAGCAAACTGCACATGTCCCAAGACAAAAGTGGAAGGTTCCAAAGACCTCTTGCTATAGGAGAATGGTATACAATCTGCCAAATCAGTTACAAGTGCATCCTATGAGCATCTACAGGGATGCATGGATCGAGACATCACAAATAAAACCAAGATGCACTCCTCCAAAAATAAGAAAACAATCTGGTGGTCATTGGCCATAAATAAGCTAGACAACAGAAGAAGGAAACTAACACCCGATACAGCCAACTTCACTAAAGGAAAGGCATCACTGATCATTATTAGGAAGTAGCAATGATCACTCATGGAATAATCCAAGGACACTGTCAAAAGACAAATTGCCAAGGACTGTAAGAATAACAACCACAAAGCCTGTTGTAGCTTTACCAGACATGTAGGTGTCAACTTCCAAATATGCTGTCAGCTACTGACAAATGGCAGGGAATACACTGAACCAACTTTCATTGGCCACATCCTGGGGGACAAGTTCAGTGTAAACCTCCCCCCATCACCCCCAAAAGGGCCTGTTTCCATCACAGAAGGATGCAGAGCCCCAGATGTCATGGACATGCAGGTAAGGACAGCCCTCTCCAAAGCCAAGAACACAGCATCAATGGGAATGGATGGTGTCCCAGGCTGCGTCTTACACTAGGCCCAAAAGGAACTACACTCTCACCTACATTCACTGCCCGGACTCAATTGTACCACAGGGTATGTACACAAAGAATGGCATACACTAACAGTCATCCAGCTCCACAAAGGGGGTGCCACAACAGAACCTGGAAACCATTGACCTATATGCCTACTCAGCCTGGTCTACAAAGCTATTGATCAAATTGTCATGGAACCCATAAACAGAGACAATGGGGACCTCCAGACACTGGACTCTACAAAAGCTTACCTTGTTAAAGGCAGATCCTGCCTCCTAAACATAGTTGACTTACTTCAAACAGTCACCAAAGACATAGATGGAGGTGAAAGTAGTCTACACAGCCCACCTGGACCTCACTAAGGACTTTACCCACCATTCCCCACTCTGTCATCATGGACACATTTACCAGCCTGAACATCAACAGGTATGTCACAGGATGTGTGGCCTAGTGTCTCACAGATCAAACACACATGCTCAGAGTTGTGGGTGCCATGTACGACTTGAAGACAGTCACAAATGGCATCCCACAGGTCTTGCTTCTGGGACCCCACCTGTTCAGTGGACACTGCTCAAAGGTACAGGCTAGCACGGGAGGAGTATGGCTGAACAAGTTTGCAGATGACTGCTAACTGTGGTCCATAATCGACTCAATGGCTGACACACATATCCTCCAGAAGGGGCTTACAGACACAGATACCTGGTGTCAAAACAATGCCCCAGCAAGAATGACAAAGAATGCATAGTCATCCCGTTTTGCTAAAACAAAGTGCAAACAAATTACCACATAGGTGGTACACCATAATGTATGGAGAAAGTCATGAAGGCCCTGGGGACACAGTTAGATAGTGAACTCTCCGCTGATGATCACATGGCCAAAGTGTTCAGACATTCCTTCTATGTAACCCACCCATTGTCACATACTGTAACCCACTTTGTCTAGTCTGATGATGTCACCATCCTACAAATATACCTGTGGAAAACATAGCTTACAGTAATCTGTATAGCGCATTGTGTAATTGCGTGTTCCTGTAATAGCATAAAGCAGTTAGGTAGGGGTTTGAATCCTGCACTTGACAGGTGTGTGTGTCTGTTTGTATATGATCTCCTTGGAGAGCAGCAACCTTTTTGGAGAGTAGTCAAACACCTTAAAAGTGGAATACTAATCTTTGTCAGGTCTGATGATGTCACCGCCCTACAAATATACCTGTGGAAAGTAAACTCACAGTAATGTGCATAGCGCATCGTGTAAATGCGTACTCTTGTAGTGACATAAAGTGATTAGGTAGGGGTTTGAATCCTGCACTTGACAGCTGTGTTTGTGTCTGAACCCCTTGGAGAGGAGCAGCCTTTTTGGAGAGTAGTCAAACATCTTAAAGGTTGTATACAAATCTTTGTCAGGTCTGATGATGTCACCACTCTACAAATATACCTGTGGAAAAAGAGCTCACAGCAATGTGTGTAATGCGTTGTGTAAATGCGTACTCCTGTAGTGATATAAAGCAGTTAGGTAGGGGTTTGAATCCTGCACTTGACAACTGTGCGTGTGTGTGAACTCCTTGGAGAAGAGCAACCTTTTTGGAGAGTACTCAAACACCTTAAAGGTGGTATACTAATCTTTGTCAGGTCTGATGATGTCACCACCCTACAAATAGACCTGTGGAAAGAGAACTTACAGTAATGTGTATAGCGTGTCGTGTAACTGTGTACTCCTATAGTGACATAAAGCAGTTAGGTAGAAGTTTGAATCCTGCACGTGACAACTGTTTGTGTGTGAACTCCTAGGAAAGGAGCAGCCATTGTGGAGAGTAGTCAAACAACTTAAAAGTGGAATACTAATCTTTGACAGGTCTGATGATGTCACCACCCTACAAATATACCTGTGGAAAGAAATCTCACACTAATGTGTATAGCGCATTGTGTAAATGGGTACTCCTGTAATGACATTAAGCAGTTAGGTAGGGGTTTGAATCCTGCACTTGACAAGTGTGTGTTTGTAAGACTGTTGGGTTGTGGGTTTTGCTTTTACTACTGTATGACACCAGTATGTGCATTGCACATGTGAGGTAGCTGTGTGGCAAATACATTTACGTACATGTGACCTCAATTATTTCATGTATGAGAACCCTGCTTTCTCCAAGAACACATCTGTCATCTATTCAAGAGTGTGCTGCTGCTGTTCGGACCTTATGTCACATCTGTATGCTTGTGACAAGGCCAGCCACTGCAGTGATCCCTGAAAAACCAACCAAAAAAACAAAAAACTGTCTTAAAAAAGACTATATGATGAAAAACAACAATGATTCCAAGTGGAAAAATTTATTACTGAAACATGTCTTAGCGCCTCGGCCACCACAGCCTTCAATGAGCAGACAATTCATGGTAAAGATACATTCCCTTATATACAGAGTGTAAATAACTTAATTAGTAATAAATCAATTAAACAATTAAGAAACTGCACTCCCTGTTAAATAAAAACCCATACCACACCCATACTGCAGTGATCCCTGGCCTAGGTCAACTGTGTCACACACACTCATTACGGTTTCTATAGAATTGTGTGAGTGAGTGTTTATGTCCGAGGTAGATGTCAGACCTGTTCAAACACAGCAGGGCCTATCACTGATGGCTATTCATTTTAGGTGTACAACAACCTTTGTGGATATGCATGCAGACCCCTTATTGCTTATGTGATCCACCGAGGGATTTAAACATACCTTTGGAAATGTGATTATCAAAGGAGAGATGACGTACCACTTGGTTGCATGTACACATCGGTACCTGTTCTTCATGTTGGTAGCTACTACCTATGTGGTACTGTGGGGATACTATGTTCCGTAAAGGTGGATGACTATGCTTTGGTTGGCTTATAGCTTTACAGCATGGGTTTGACAACAGGGATCTGTCTGTGTGATACCCTTGTGGAGGATGTGTGTGTCATCTGGAGAATGCATTATAGGCCACAATATGCATCACCACACATGGACGGACATATCCCTACTGTGATTGCTTGTACCTGAGAGAGCTATACGCCAAACAGGAGTGGTCTCAGTAATGTGTGCAGGTGAATACCACTGGTTACTGGCATAGTATAGTACCTGAAGTGTCCAAATGTTACTGTGTGTCCTACATCTGTGTGTCAGTTGTCAAGACATCATCTAACAATTGGTTATGGTCAGGCTGTTGAAGTAGTGTATACTACCAGAATGCAAATCAATGACAGATATTAACAGTATCACCCACAGCACAGTGTCTAACCATGTCATACACACATGTGTAGTCAGGTTCCAGAATGTGTGTAGTACAATGCATACTGGCCACCAATTGAGACTATGGAGTGTTACTGTGTAATACAGGGCATGTCACCCTACCCATGTGTCCACTATGCACGTACATGCAGAAAGTGCACCTCCACCATGTTCACAAATGTACACCTGCAAATCTGTGCTGCACACATCCCACACATACTGTCCACTCTCTAACACATGCTGCCAATACTACACACATCAGCCAAGTGGCACGTGGGTGGACTATAGACTATTGGAACTAAAACTGGTGCAAACATTACTACAATGACAATCATAGCTTACATGCATCATGCCTGCTCAGCCACACCTTCAAGCATATCATTACACTCTACTGCTGACAACATGCTAACATTGCTATACTGCTATTAAGTCACCCTGTGCATCAGCACCATGGTAGCCTGTTCCTGCATCGATGTCACAGATGACAGGAGGTGGTACAAGATTCATCATATGCACAGGGTATGTAGTTGGTTTGCCAGAGGCCTACAGTGAGCCATACAATCGACATGTGTGTGTGTGTGTGTGTGTGTGTGTGTGTGTGTGTGTGTGTGTGTGTGTGTGTGTGAGGGCCAAGAGTACTGCTGTGGGCCAATGTTGATGTAATGTGTGCGTGTATGTGGTAGTCCTAGGTGTGTTGTTTATGTGTGTATGTGCCTACATACACACAGTTCCACCATGCGGCTGCCATATACAGGTATTTTTGGGACAGCCACAGACTGTACCTGCCAGGCTTTACAGATCACCATCTCTGGCCATGGATACGGTACCTGTGCCTGGCAGGGGTGCTACTGACACTATCAGGTACTATGCCTGACTGGGTACTATCCCCAGAGGTAGATGGATGTACACTGGACCCAGGTCCTTGCTGGGGCTGTCCAGAGCCACGTGGTCTTCTAGGACGGTCTATGGACAGCCCAGCCCCAACATTGCTGGGGCTGGTACTGGCACTACGGGAGCAGCTGTGACTTGAGGGATGTCCACGGTGACTGACAGCTGCTGATGTTGCTGGCATATGTCCACGTCGACGTCTCACCCATCCCGCACTGTCCTGACAAATGGACATGACATTGTGGAGGACATCTAATGTCTCACCCCAACGTCTATCCATGACCTCAGTGTAGTTACGGATGGCACCTGCTAGGTCACGGATACTGTCATTTAATGTGGTGTTATGTGCCCTCTGTGCCCTTAGTCCCTGTCTGGTGTACCGTTCCATACGTGCCTGTGCCTCCATGACAGCCTGGACATGCGCGAGGTTGTAAGACCTGTGGCATGTCTGCCAGTGGCATGATGGCCAGCAGTGCTCTAACGAGAACCCCTGGACATCTGCCTATGTGGTACCCTTCCAGACATCTGGGTATGGCTGCTGTGTTGGGATGCATGTGCCATAGATACCACACTGTCCTGGGCAATGCCGGCTGTACGCTGTCCCTCAGCTAAGGGCATTGGTGATGGATGCATTGGCAGTATGACTGTGTGCATGGATGGGGTCGACACTTGTGTACTGTCGATTGTTGGCTCAATGACAGACCATGGCAAACATGCCTGTGCCTCAACACACCTGTCATCATCATTACTATCATGCTCAGTGACATCAGTTTCCCTGCTGCAGTGAACCAGCCCAAAATCAGCACCTGTGAGAGGGAGACAGGAAACACACTTTACGACCTGTACATGATGTCTGCACACATGCACACATGAACACATGAACACATGCACACATGAACACATCAACACATGCACACATGCACACATGCACACATGAACACATGCACGCATGAACACATGCACACATGCACACATGCACACATGAACACATGCACACATGCACACATGAACACATATACACTCCTCACTACTACAGACACCCACAGACACGCACACACCACCAGCAATCCAGAACATACTCAATAGCGTGTGAGGGTGGGGTACAGTATCACAAGCCAAACATTTACATCAAACGTGACAGCATGCAGGACGTGCGTTGCTCAACAGCATGCAGTGTGAGTGTAGACAGCCCTTGCTAATAACAGTATACATGGCTTTGATGCATGTGTGTTTTGTTCAGTGATTGGTCTCACCCTGGAATGCAATGTGTACATGGACACAACATTGCTGTGCAAGTATTAATGTCTCTGCAATGTCGTGTGCACCATCACTCACAGGTATACATACCATGGCTGGATGTGTATCAGTGTGTCACATAGATATCCATTTCTGATTAGGGCATCTGTGTCTTTAGCAGACAATTGTGGACACAGGTTTAGCACATGCATGCTATATATACACACAGGATGAGTGGTGCATGTATACCTGATGGAATACCATTGCTCAACATAGACATTGTACAGTGGTTATGGTGAGTGTAGGACATATTGTGGACATGCTAGTGCCAAGCATGACATGGCATGCTACCACACAACTGCAACATTAAACTTCACACATACACAATGTGTGTCATGTGACCTATACACTCAATAGTATTACAAGACATGTGTGTCACTTTGTACAAATGGTGATTGCTATGCAGATTGTGTATCGGTGCATATGTTTGCACACACACAACATTGAGGTGCATAGCAATTAATGATATGTGTAGTACTGTGGCCACTGTAACTGGATGTGGTGTAGTACCATGTGACATCATCATGCAGCATCATGTAGTCACTCAAGGCTACTAATGTGTGCCAGACCGGCACATAGCATGCTGTACCTGTACTGCAGTACCATGGCTACATTCACCATTACACAGACAGTTGTTACATGGGTTCATAAGTTGCACAGTAGGGGGAATTACCTAACATGAATGTGTTATGTGTTGAAGAGTGTCGCACAGCCACATGAGAGGACTCTACCCCTCAGGTATGTTATGTGTGCTGTGTGGATGATAATTGGGATACTGAAGTGTGACCTTACAGCGTGTGTATGAATACGCCATGTGTAGCATGTTAACATGTACTGCGTATGACACAGTTGTGTGTGTTGTGTGCATGTGTATCGACTGTGCTTATCCAATGTCCACTACAGTGTTGCCACAATTGTGTGGGATGCTCTGTGTATTGCATGTGTTTGAGACAGCTACTCACATTCCTGAGATGTGCATAGTCTCACAGCAAACATGCACAGCATGCATTATGCGCTGGTGTGTGGCGTGTACATGGCCTACACCTCACCTATGACATGCACATTTATTTAGCAATAATAAATGTAGAACACACTCACCAGCATGGGTCTGCTGCCTTGCTGTCACACCAGAGAGACCTACAAGTGTATGAGACAGTTTGTCAGTGGCAACAAGTGTGGCATTGCTACTGTGTGTTTGCAATCTTACAATAGTATGACTGTTGACAGTCACAGGCCTGCATATTATATTCCAAATTATTACACTAGGCACCACATCTTGTAACTACACACTACACATCTCACATAAGCATGATCTACCAATAGAGGTAACAGTAGTGTACAGCTATACCATGTTACCTGCACGCTCCATGTCAACTTGCTGGGTTGCTCCGGTCTCCATCATAATGCACGTCAGTTGTTGTTGCTGCTGTTGCTTGCCAGGAGCCACCTGGCTCAGGAGCAGCTCCTCCACTCTGGTGAGGGGGGGGGATGTATGGCTACCCCACCACCTGTGGCAAGCTGTTGTCTATGGATATCAGATGCATGCTGCCGGACATGTCTAATTAAATCACTACAGTGATGGCGTACCTGCTCATATGTCCGGTTATGCATGCCTATGTCATTTACCCTATGGACAAGATCTTGCCACAGTGCAGTCCGCTCATGCTGGTCCTGGCTGGTTCTTGAGAACAGCATGGCGTAGTTCTGAACCATGGTGTCCATTATCACTTCATCTTCTGCTGTGCTGTATGAGGGATTATGATTGTGGGCCATAACCCTGGAAGACAAAGAAACAATATGTGTGAGCAAGTCAAGTGGCACACTTAATATTCTAAAGTACGGATATCATTTAACTGCCATATATAGCAACCTATTGACTGTCAAAGGATACACACTTTCAATACCATATATCAGTGCTCAACCCACAACTGCCTGACAGTGCCTGGCACACTCCATATATCAAACCATGTTCTGCACAATGACAAAGATTAACCAGTATGTAAGACTATACAACAGTACATGGCACACTGTATGCGACACAATGCACCACCTAGCCACAGGGGGTATATATCATGCTAATGAATAACATAACATGTAATCCATTGCAATGATTGTAGGGTCCAGTCACAGTATTACCAGCATACCACACTAGTCATTGATGGCAAACCCCTGCCTAACATATGTGCTCATTCGTCAATATGGGTGGCATACTGCTGTACTATACTATACATGTTGCTAGATACACACCTATATCCTGTAACACACATATGACCGAGGACATAGTACAGCCATACACAAACACACATCAGACATACATACCAGACACAAAGGTATGGCAACACACATGACCTTTACCTGTGTACCATACAGTACTGTGTTTCAGTAGTTACAAGACCTTATGCCTGAGGTATGTCATCTGGAGGACTACGATGAACAAACAAAACAGTGGTTCCAGGACATGTGTACATACACCTTACCATGCTGTTTAGGCATACAGCTTCAGGTAGTACTACAGTTCATTCAGGGGTTGGATCCACCAGTCAATAAGCATACATGTACTGCTGTGGCCTACAATGGGACACCCCAGTCGACACCAACACACTACGTCAGACCGTCTGGCATACTGCTTTTTGTGCCTAGCAATAGCATACACATCATTTGCTGGGATCACAGCTAGGACACTACATACCATGACAGAAACAGTTTCCCACTTAGCTATCACACATATACAGAACTCGGACACATTCACCAACAAGTTCACCATCACACTCAGTCAACCTCACAAAGCAATTATTGCAACAGTTACATGTGGGTGTGTATCGGTTTGTAGGTAGGTTGTAGGCTATTGGCCCTAGGACCTATAGATGTCTAGCCATACGCTACCCTGGCCTTTGACACACAGGTGATTTCATTTCACGTGGCCTTGTCAAGCAGAGCCACAGAGGTGATTCCCGGGGTGTATTTACTATCTCACACACAATCATCAGGTTTATATATGATGACTGCTAATTAGGAGCTTCGTTTGCTATTGATAGGTTTTTTGTGCCAGGGTATGGGATGTCTCTGAGATAAGGATCTATCCATCCAGCATGTGCTGTTTATTGAGGTGACAAGCTTTATGTCCCTAGAGCGTGTAGCTCGTAGGGATTGTGATCTGATTATGTGGAGCATGTCCAACAGCTCTGGGTTTCATATAGCTTTGCATGTTAGGCAGAGGTCACCTCTGGGTAGGTGGTATGCAACACAGTCTAGCTGTAGTTTTGTGGGACGGTCTACATAGGGCATCTGTTTGAGGCCAGTATTACCCTTTGTGAGGTATGTCTGTGTCCTTTCCAGTTACAGTAGATGTCTTGTGAGGTACATACCACATGGGGCATTGTACTCTATAATGGGCTTTCTGTGTGTGGAGTAGGGGGAAGACTGACCTATACTTCCATGGATGACACATCTTTTGTGATTACGTGTCCCACATAGACAGATTACATGACTAGTGTGGCACTGTGACAATCAAAGGGGAGACTACTGTCCACCTGTGTTCCATAGTCTCATATCACACCTTCAGTGTTAAGTAGACTACCACCTATGTGGTAGTTAATGGGTACTGAGTTTTTGCAAGGAGGGATGCCAATGCAGTGTCAACATTGAGCTTGAGTCCATGGCTTTGTCACCAGGCATCTGTTGCAGTAAATATGACCCTGTCTCTCTCTCTCTCTCTCTCTCTCAGTCTCTCTCTCTCTCTCTCTGTAGATATATATAGATATATATATATATATATATATATATATATATATATATATATATATATACACACATACATATGAACATCCATTGGTGTACATATTGATATACATATAGGCACATATACAGTCCACCTTTCATGGTGGGAATATTGAGTATGGGAAGGTTGTGAGGTATACAGTTATGTCATAATATTGCACAGTGTTGGGCGGAATGCATTGAAGGTGTTCTCAGCCCATGTAGCTTTAGCAGGCCTCACTGGCTGCAACACTGCAAACCTGACAAATCATACCCACAGTGTTCAACCACCACATGTCATATACCAGCACTGTATGCTGTCTGGTTTGCCACACACTACAACCTATATAGGAATATGCACATAACAACCTTCAACAACATCTATGTATCCACCATTCACAAACAGTTGCAGTATGTCCCTTGCTCTACGCACATGTACAGATGCTAATACATCTGACACAGACAGATCTCTCCATATGTGTGTGCCATACACACACAAGGACCACACTGTTTTAAGTCCATGTACCTCATGGCTGACCTGTTATGCCTTGCTGCAACATGAACAGGTGTCACATGTGAGCACACAGTAATATTAGAGGGTGTATATATAGCTGCAAATGCTTAATTACCATACTAGCCTGGTACAGCTGTTGCCAATGCTAAGCTACACGTCGATATGACTATCATGCATTTGTTACTCTTTCACATCCATAGTTATATAGCTGTATGCGCTACTCCCCCAAACAGACATTGTCCACACTACTGTACAGAACACAGATAACATGGTTCAGATGTTTGACATTTAATGCTGAGCTACATATATCATAGTTATGTCCCACTGCACACAGCTACACACTGATATGTCCAGGGCAGTAGTTATGCAGGGCATCTGTGCATAGATACGTACTGCTGCCACATATTGATGTTTCAAAGTATGTAGAGTGGTCTTCAAATACATCTACTACATGCCAGTAAATACATATCTGTTACATACCTTTCCTTTGTATGCGTTTGTATTTTTCACTCAGCTGTCTCTTTGGCTGAATGTACTATATTTTTTATGTTTTATTTATTATTTTTTTATTAGTATATATATATTTTTTTCCACTGGTGTGGGTGGGGGTGTGAGTCTCTCTCTCTCTCTCTCACTCTCTCTGTCTCTGTGTCTCTCTCTCTCTCACCATCTGCAATGGGATGATTGCATGTGTGGCCAGCAGGTACAGCATTCTTTTATAGTTATCTGCACATGTGCATGTGATGGCCTCTGCACCAATTGGTGGCCACCATTTGGTAATTGCATGCGGCCTGCTGTATGGTGATTGCAGTACTCACTGTCATAGCAACCCAATGCTATAAATTGCTATGTCAGGTAGGCATAGCCCTTTCAGCTTTCCAGAGTGGGGCTCATGCTTGTTTGCTGTGGAGACCATTGTGTAAGTCAGAAGGTTGGTATAGTTCTTATATCTGAAGCTAGGGGTGTAGCCAGTGATATAATTGTTGTACTCAGACCTGAATGTTGCCACTTCCACTACACAGTTGTCAGTGTGGAATTGTACTCACCCCTACATATGCTAACACAAGATACATGGGAGTATGTCGTTTCTTTTCTACTTATACAATTTACTGCCATACAAAAGTAGTTATTGAGATATATTCATTTGGCACATGAACTGTTTGTGAACTGCTATACTAATATTTATTCACTCACTTTTGAACAGTTTGTGCTTTTTTACTGTTGACATTAGCACAGGCTGCTCAAGAAAACTGTATAAATTTCTGTACTGAGTATGCCTACCCACATCCTTGGTAGACAGAGGGCATTATGTCTTAATGTGTGAATTTTATGGACTTAAAGGGTTGCAATGTACCTGTTAGTTTACCAGGGCAAGTAGTCTGTCTGCGTAGCTCCCAACTGTGGACCTATCCAGATGGTAGCCTGAGGTTAGCCTGTTATTCTTTCTGCACCACACCGGTCTTTTCAGCACTGGAACAATGGCATTGTCGCAGTTGGTTGCTACCAGTACATGGCTACATCCCTTGGTATTTCAGTGTTGTACTCCTACATATTGGTATGCTTCTGGAACTCCTTCCAAAGCTATTTGCACAGTGCGTAACAGCAGAATAGCTGATATGCCTGTGTGTTTCTGCCTCTGCCAGGCCTCTCAAACACTCAGGTACATATTTGAACAGACTCAGGGTAAAGTGGGTCGAAGTGAGGCACACCTTTACAATATTAGTAACATTAGGTTGAGACTTTGAGAGAACCAGAGCATATGGATTAATACTTATTTCCTGAAGTACAAGTGGTGTCTAACTCTTGCATTTTATAACAGTTGGGGAGTATTGCCTCTACCCTAGTTAGGTATGCTAGTGTTTGTCCTACTATAATACTGTGTGGGGGTTGTAAAGTGCTGCTGTAACATTATTTCCTGCTAGAATGGCTGGTTCTCTTTTCACTGTCATGTAATGCAATTCCACAAGAACTACTGGTAAAGATCCACAAAACAGTATTTGTATTATGGCATTCCTATTTGGCCTTTACATTCACTCATTCTGATGCATGATATATTGGTTTCAGCACCAAATTGTTGTATGTTTGCCATGGCTCAGTGGTACTTCATGCAGTCTAGTGTGTACAAGGTCGGGGGTTCGAGACTGACAGAGGTATTTTATTTTGCTGCTGAGCAGAACAAGGGCCCTGACATACAGAGTGACTAAGGCACTTTTAAGCAGTTGTAAGCGGGTTTGCACAATGCTTAGCTAAGCATACACAAGCTTAGCTAAGCGCACACAAACTTAGCTAAGTGCACAAACCCGCTAACTACTGCTTAAAAGTGCTTACTCCCGCTAACTCCGCGCTCATTTCTTTGAAAGAAAAGAAAATGGGGAGATAGGAAAGTGGTGAAAAAAGGGGCACAAAGAGGGAAAGACAGTAGGGTAAGCAGCTCGGGATGTGCAGGATGGGTGTAGGGAAGGTCCATAGCTGCCCATTTCTTTAACAGCAACAGCTGTGCATATACTAGTAATTTGAATGGAATTTTGAAACCTTCCACCCCTGAGAGAGGGGTGAGGACAACAAAGTATGTTGTACTGCCAAATAGATTTCTGTTTGTGTCCAGCAGACATGTGTGCGAATTGGGCAGCTATGTATGGGGCGTAATTTTTTTTTGGGTGCAGATTGCCCATTTTTTTCTTTTTCTGGTGAGAGTGGAATGTGGGGTAGAGGAAGTAGGTATATTTTGGGAGGTATGTTGGGGAGGTAAACAGACAAGACAAGCAAGATGCATACAGGGGCGGAATATGACACATGGGGTGGGTGAGCACCATTGACGGGGAAGGGTGTTTGGAAATCGCAAGCCCATGAGCCCACAAATGCCAACAGTGGAACTGAGATCCCCACCCATGGGCAGTTACCACTGCACCTTAACAGCCCGGGGGTGGCTGTGCTGGGGGCTGCATAGGAGGGGCAGGCTCACCCATGAGTCATGCCACTCTTGCCTCGAGCTGGCATAGAGGATCAGCCGACTGAACGCTGGGCCATTCGGAGGGTGAGAGGTGGCCCTCCTCTGCCCACACTTGCACGGGGGCACGTGCCCCATCCCCTGCAGCGCTTCCACCCAAAGGTGGCACAGGACCAATGGAGGAGGGGGTCCTGGGCTGGGCACCGGAACTGCTGGTGCCAGGTGCCATTGCCAGCTGAGGTGGGACAGGTGGGTCCACTGGTACCGGCCTTCCCATATGTTCTATATTTAGGAGGATTTAATGACAATATGGGTTAGTAATAGCCAACAGCATTCCAGTTTAGTTGTAACAGCATACAGTAGTATTCCCATTAACCCAACACACCAGAGTTCCAACAGTTGAACAGCAAGCATAACACATGCATATATAGAACAACAGTGGACATTCCAACATCATGCAGGATTGATTGGTGGCAACAGGCCACCAAGATTGTGGTATGTGAACAGGGCACATGCATCGAAGTAAATGCAGATATTTATATAACAATAGGACATGTGTCCCAACAAATGTTATGAGATTGGACGTACCCATTGAGGTGTGGAATTGCATTATTTATGCACATACAGTAGGGTGCAAAAAGATACCTCCATTAACAATCTATCTATACTTATAGTTTACACTACATTCCTATTGACTGCAGTTAAATATCCCCTAAATGTATTATTACACTAGACAATGTCCATTAAATTGTGTAATGGGTTTTGCTAGTTCTTGATATACCTGACCTGTATCTGACATACAAACTATCCTGGATGCAGATATTACTGCTACATATTTATATTTTTCATTTATATTTATGTATCTACATATCTGGATGTGTTCAGGTGACATTATCAGGTATATGTTAACAGCCCCCTACATTTCTAGCAGCATACTGACATTTCTGGGGAACACATTAACAAGCTACTCATGTGCCGGATTAACCTGTACATGCCGGCCATTAACCAACAATTGAGGACTGTATATATGCTTAACAGCTACTGGTACTCCCTTCATCCACTTTATATGGGCCTACCCATGTGTGGGTTGACTGTACTTAATACAAGAGTACTATTTCTATTATGCAAGGGTACAACAACATGTCGTAGAAAGTGACACGGACACACTCCAGGAATTATACCTTTATTAATAACAGTACACACTTTTCTAGTGGCTGTCTCAATTATTTGATATATCAGTGCATGCAGAGGTCTTTTATTCAATACTTTTTATACCTTTATTAATGGGCTACAACACCTTTTCAAGCTGTCTCACTTATTTTATATAACAGTACATGCAGCGAAATTATTCCACACTTTTTTGCCTTTATTAATGGGTTACAACACCTTTTCATGCTGTCTCACTTATTTTATATGACAGTACATGCAGAGAAGTTATTCCACACTTTTTATACCTTTAATAATGGGATGCAACACTCCTTTTCAGGCTCTATCACTTCTTTTATATGACCACACATGCAGAATATTTACTAACCTGCCTGGTGGTGCAGCCTTAGCAGCCTATCTGCATAGGCTTGCTGATTCACAGCACGGACACCTGCAGCTGTGAAGTAAATGAAGGGATATTGAAACATACCTTTTCATAATATAGACTACAATAGCAATTCTTACATACTTCATTCCATGGCTACATACTCAGTAGTGGGGCATTTGGCATTCCACTGGCATCCTGTATCCAGTGGTTCAGTTGGTCCTCCTTGCATCTCTTCAGGTCTGCATGGTGGTGTCTGACCTGCTCACCAATCCGAGGGATGCCTGTGGCACTGGTGAGATCATGTGCTAACCGGTTCCAGGCTTCCGCTTTGTACTCCATGCCCTGGAACTGGCCCTGCAGGAGTCTTGCATCATGATGATGGATGAGGAGCCAAACCATATATTTTGACTCCTCAATGCCCCACCATTGCGCTCGAAAATGAGAGCCCTCTCCAGCACCGGCCATACTGTCTGCAGATGGGAGCTACAACCAGTTATGGCAATTATTCCCACCTATGGAGCTTAAATATGCCTCATTTCATGCACTTATTTGTGATTGGCTGGTTTTTAAATATCTCAGCTAAGAACACACTTGCTTAGCAATGGGTAAACTTCCATTGTCATGTTTGAGTGTGTTGGAAATGCATACATATTTAAAGCTGTCATGGCTTAGTGGTTTAGTACTGTGATTATGGTGCATTGTATCCCAGGTTCAAGGCCTGTCATTGCTTTTTATTTTACTACTGGCCAGACCGGATAGGAGGTGTGGCTGTGTTTAGCTGACTTTGCTCATCTTTGCCCAACGTTGGTAGACGTTGCTCTATGCTGCCAGATGTTATGCTAGTTGGCATGATGCGCAGCTCCACGCAATCCTATTGTGCTAGTTAAAGCAGTGTTAAGCTATGAGCAGTTGCTCTATGCTGCCCGACGTTGCCCAACATTGCCCCAGTTGGCGCGGTGCACAGCTCCGTGCAAACATGTTTTGTTTGCGCTAGTTGGCACGATGCACAGCTCCGCGCAAAACTATTGTGCTAGTTAAAGCACTGCTAAGCTATGAGCAATTATACTTAACTGTGCTTAATACTAGTGGACTTTGCTTAGCAGTGCTTCACATTGCTTAAGATACATTAAATATGCATTTATCAGTATGCAAAACTATTGTGCTAGTTAAAGCACTGCTAAGCTATGAGCAATTATACTTAACTGTGCTTAATACTAGTGGACTTTGCTTAGCAGTGCTTCACATTGCTTAAGATACATTAAATATGCATTTATCAGTATGCATGACCATTCCACCTTCTTATTTATATATAAAATATTGTTCACTAATGCATAGGTCATTTCAATGCATTTTACTGGGATTTAAAAGGTAGATGTCAGGAATTCTTTTTATGCACACATTTCCTACAGAAAATAGGTAGTGGAGTGGCGAGACTCGAACCCGGAATGCATACTCTTTGTGCGAGGGCTCGACCACTACGCTATTGCTATTTCCCTTAATTTGCATATCAATAGTTTATTATCCTCTTTGATGTTTACACTGCTAACTGTAGCTAAGCAATGGGCAAACCTGCTCATACACGCGCAAATATGGGCAGCTATGTCGGGAATAATAAATAAATAAAAAGGAAACCTTTACATTTTTAACTTGTACGGGGATTTAGAATGTGGGGGAATGTAGTGTTGGGTTTGTGGACATTTGAGCGGACCCGCTCACTTCTGTTGACATTTGCTGTTTATGGACTTGCATGGGCGTGGATATTTGGACTGCTCGGCAGTCTGACACGCCCCCTGCACTCGTGCACAGTCCGTGTAAGCCTTAGAGTTGAGTCAGCGTGCCCTCATGAGTATGCATGATGCGCTGACATCATACCCTTATACTGCAGTGTCCGTGTAAGACTTAGTTAGTCTTACATGGAGGATTAGTGAATCCAGGCCTATGTTTTTCTTCTTCTTTTATAGCTTCTTACTATTTGTTTTATATATATATATATATATATATATATATATATATATATATATATATATATAGGGGAGTATATGTAATTCTGTACCATGTGTGTGCCTGCATGGATCTTCCAGAAGATGCATACATGCAGAATCAGTAAAATATTTTATCATGCTTGCATGTAATTTTTAGATTATCAATTAGTTTGAGTGAAATAATAAATACACATATTCTTAGAACTATGAATATTAATGTCCATTCTTTTCCCCATATAACTTATTACATTGCAGATTTATATGCCAACAGTAAACATAATACTTCGTTTTTGTTTTAACATGCAGAATCAGTTTACCCCAACATTACTAAGCATTAGAAGTATTTGAATAAACTTCATGCATTTATCCAGACAGTAAAATGTGGTTATTATGTTAAAAGCACATCACTGAATCGCTTTATAGATAAAAAAACACTTCTAGTACGTTTTTTTAGTAGATTCAACTAGGATTACATCTCTACAGTGTAGAAAAGCTGATATAGTTCGTATTAGAGTCGAGCAGCCGAAATCTGATGTCCTTTTCATCGCAGAACGCTGTGCGATGATGATAAAAGTTCAAATGTCGCATATTTCCTTCTTTCATGAAGTAAATCAACTGGGAAGCTGCTAAGAGTGACAAAAATGGCTGTACTGCACTCGAGACACCAAATAGGTGAAGCTTTTTGCATTCTAGCAAGAAAATTGTCTCGAGGACAGAGTTAGCAAGATTTACATCTGTTTATGGAGGGAAAAGGAAACTAAACACGCACAATCATTGAGATGAAGGTAAAAAAGAAACTGTTATATCAGGAGCTTGTGAAATATCAAAACTGACAATGGCTACCCTATTAATAAATACATTAAATAAGACTGTATGCTTTAAAACACATATACTCATTTATAAGTATAAAATATCAGTTTCTACACATTATTACTCCCATTCCCAGCATATTAGAATATATAACAAGTCAGAGTAAACTTGGCAAATGTATTTACACTGTCTCCCCGATGTCGTTCCCAGTGTACAACACTATCAAGTTAAAAGCGCATATTATTACTTTCACCTTCTATCAGCAGTTTTACTAAAAGGATCTAGTACCTCTAAGATGTTAACAACTTGGTATTATGTATATTTTAATCTGCATAAGGGCACATATAAAATACACAAGCCGTTAACAATACACTAGTTACAGTTGGTATTTATACAAGCTGCCACTCTATCAATCAGCAACTAAATCATGACTGAACTGCTTGTTTTCATATAAGGCTTTTTATATAAAAAATATATATATATGTAATAGAAGAAGCTTTTTTACCTTTAACTTAGTATTTGCTCATTTGGGTTCAAAGTATTTGGATAAATTCTGTCAAATGAGTAAGGTTATAAGTGACAATAAAAACATTTACTTTCCTTTTAGTTTTTTTCTTGGCATTTTTATCATTTGTGAATGAATTACCATTGATAGCTTGTTTTTTCAGACTAGGTAATGAAATGTCCATATCTTCTATTTATCCAACAGTTTATTCTTTCTGACAAACTCTGCTGCTTCTTCGAGGTTGTTGAATATTTTTTGTCCATTTGAGAGAGTAATTTTAATTCTTGCAGGGAACAAGATCGGAGTTTTATGTCAGCTTTCTTCAAGCTTTTGATGAGAGGGACACATTCTTTTCTTTTTTTATTGTAGTGGAGGCATAGTCATTATCAAACCTTATATTTTTCCCCTCAAGTTGTATTGGATTTCCTGACCAAGCTGTTCTTAATACTAAGTCCTTGTCCTGTGTGGATAAGAATTTAACTATGATAGATCTCACTGCATTAGGGTTTTTAGAAGCAGATGTGTTGGATAAAGACATGTGGGCTCTCTCGATCCCAAATGAGAGAGACTCAGGAAGGTTTAATATTTTGGGCAGCCATTCATTTAAAAACTGGACCATGTTATTTCCTTCCAGCTTCTCGGGTACCCCATATATTCTGACATTGTTCCTTCTTGATCTGGACCCCAGGTCTTCGACTTTCTCAAGTAAATGATTATTCTGTTTTAGAAGCAAAGCAATTTGGGTGTAATTTTCCATTTGTCTCCCATCAATGTCATTTACTGTTTCCTGTATGGCTGCTATTTGTTCTGAATGTTTGGTTGTAATTTCCTTCAGGTCTTTTATTTGTTTCTTACTTTCCTTTTTTATGTTCTCCATAATCTTTTCTAAATTATCCATCTTCACTGAGAGGCCCTGGATGCTGGAAATTATTGTGTGAAGTTCCTTTTTCATGGAGCTGTCCTGAGGAGAGGCTCTTGTGTGACTCATAGTTTTGTCCATTTGTACAGAGCTGCAATACGTCTGACAGGAAATTTCTTGATACAAACTCTGAAAGTTTAATTTCTTCTTTGTAGATAGTCCACAGTAGCAAGAAGTATAACGTGTGATAAAAATTTTTGAAATTATTTAGGATAGAACCTAAACTCCTGTCAGAAACAATCTTTAGAGACAGAGCATCGGAGAAGTGCTGCTAACACTTAGGCATCTTGGCCACGCCTCGGAAATGTATTTTCTTAATGTAATGTGTAATGTTGGCATTAGTGGCAATGGCAGGCTTGTGGTTAGCACACATGAATAAGGATGGATAGGAGAAGGGAAATCGTTTACCTAAAAGTATCACTATTCAGGAAAAAAAAAGTATTCTTGAAGGTTCTATTAGGTTTTAGTCTTTTTTGTTAATTTTATTGATACTAAAAGGAAAGACTTTGTTTTCCTTTTGCAATCATTGAGTTTTGATAATTTGTTTTTCAATTTTAGTTAGACTAGATATGCAGACATTGATGTAAGGTGCATTGATGTTTTTGCATGCTGATGTTAGGGAATACAGTTACACAGAAACAGACTACAATAATTATTTCAAGTCAACTTGGGCTATACGAATATCTATACAAACACTTCATTGCAAAGATCATAAGCCTTCTAGATTTTGTTGCATACTTGGGAGCCATGCATATATCCTCCCACTGTGTCTTTGTATACTGCCTTTTCATTCTTATTTCTCCATCTCATCTAGCATCTTCTGATTGGTTGTTATACTTATCATGCAGTGTTTTATATGCCCTAATAATTATTCTTTTTTTTACTGCAAATTTTGTTCTAGACTCAACTATAAACATAACAAGAGCTGGTTTTCATTTAATACTCCCCTATCCCTTTCTCTATAATGATATTTTGTTGCCAGTCCCTGGTAGGGAAGGCAATCTCCAACTCACAGTCCAAAGCTCCCTCTTGTCTATTTTCCATACCTCTACTCACAGTCATCCCTATTGGTAAAATCTTTTTTCTCCATTCCTGTATTGGCTTAGCTTTCAAAATCTTTTCTGCTAATTTGTACATAGAGAGTTTAGTCCTACAAGACGTTATTGCAGACATATAACCCCGCTAGGTTACTTTGATCTGAAAATAAAATGCTCCTCCCTGCCATACCCTCAACGTCCAGACACCAAAAATAGAAACAAAGGTCCTTGAAAAGAAGAAATAAACAGTTAAAATTCCAGACATCTAATTAACATAACATTTGAATATCAAATAGCACATAACTATTCCGGCTTCCAGTAGGAATGTGGACTACTTATTTAGAAAGACATACTTAAAAAACACAGAGTGACAAAATGATGGAAAATTATAAGCACATTATCAAAGAGACAGTGTAAAATTTTGACATTAATTAACTTTATTACAAATTTCCTACCAAACCCCTAGTTAGAACCTAGTACAAAGGATTTGGAATATTTACACATTTTTGATGGTTTAGAATTTTATATTTTTCATTCATACTTTTTTCATGTTCTTGTATGCCTATGGGGTTGAATTATGTAAACATGGCATAGGGCATGATTGGTAATGGTTGTACATTCAGTCATGACATGGTAATGTTTGGCATTTTATTAAGACGCTAACAGGCATTGTATAGATGCATACATATTTTCCTCACCTAGATATACAGGTGATCAGACTCTATATACATATGGTTTTTATTATTAGGTTGTAGGTAGTGTTTAGTAGATTTAACAGTTTGCAGGGTTTAGATATATCAAATAGGTATTGTGTACACAGATTTTGCACACACTCTGCAAGGTTTTTTTAAATTATGGTGTATTGTACATATATTTTATTCATATTTTGTTAATGTATATATTTTTGTACCAAGAGGTTAGCTTAATGAAAGGACATATAAATTTTAATTTTATATTATGTATTATGCTGTCACATTACGCTTTTGGTATAAGGATTTTGAAAAAAATGCTTAATTGAATAATTAATGGAAAAAGGCGGGCTTTTTATGTATATAATGTGATGAATTTTAGTAATTGATGTTCTGATGAAGGCAGTTTTTGTACTGAAGAAAGTGCTCAACCATTAAACGTTTTGTCTCCTGACTAGTTTCCAGTTTCCTGGTGTGATTTACGCTAGTTCCCTGGCGTTTTGTGTTGCTGTTTATTTGGTCGGACACTGGGATTTTCTATTAGTGTTTATTACAAATTTCTACTACACAAGGTATTATTGCTTCAGAAAAGGGGAGAGGTAAGATGTGTGTCCCTTTTCTTTAAATTATTATTGCAACTAGTATGTCAGTCATGTAGTGTAGTTTTCTGTATACTAGACAGCTTCAAAAATCAAATGAGATAAAAGGTATCCAGAAGATTTTATGAAGGAATAAATAAAGCCTGAAAATAGGGACATACTTCAAAAAATAGGAACATCCCGTGTAGGAGTAAATCATGCCTAAAAATAGGAACATTCCTCCAAAGTAGGGAGAGCTAAGAAGTTTACTCACTACCTATAAACCACACCTGTCAGCAGGAACCTCTCTCTATTCTAGCTATGCAGCCCACTCCTTGAACTCTGTCGCCTTATCCCTTGAACATACTAGCAACCTTTTCAATTTTAGACCAATCTAAAATATCTATCTGACACCTGGACATTTACTTGCATGACCCTCAAACAGACGCATGACCATACTTACTACAACTATGCCTTCCACACTCTGAATGATGAACACTTCCATATCTTAGCAGGTAGTAATGGAGTAACATCAAAAGTAGTTCACACTTTAATGATACCATACTACTAATGCATAATCTTTTACTTGTTCATCCTACCAACTGACACCTACTACTATTTATTTTCCTCTGTAGTGCCCTTCCATAACATTTTCATCCCTCTTTAATAAATAATCAGGTCTCTCTCAATATCATTCATTTCCCCTCCTGCACATTACTCCCCCTCACCTCATTCTATTACTCTGTCTATTTTGGCATCAGAATGCTTTATTTTAATTTCTCACCTCCACATATTATTAGAAATATAGGCAATGTTTTGAATAAGTATATACTACTTTACTTGACATAGGCTATCCATGTCTGCAAAGTATCCTGTTACTTGCAGTACATATTATATTCTTGATCACAATTTCTTCTAGTAATATTCTGTAAATATATAACCAATATATTGTAAAGCATTTTTGTCTGTTGTGAGGGTCTTTTCCCCTTGTATATAATGACTTATCAGCTGTTGTAAAATATTTTTGTGTATTTGTGGGGCTTCTCTCTCTAACTCATTGTAAAATATTTACCTCTTGCAGGGGTTTTCTCTCCTTGCTTATAATTTACTCATCAACTCATTGTAAAGTATTTAATCTGTTGTGGGCCTTTTCTCACCTTGTACAAAATTACTTATTCAATACTGTTTAAATGTTTTTGAATCTGTTGTAGAGCTTTTCTCCCTGACCCTCCACTGAAAATGGACCATTAGCTCAGCCAGACATTCCTGGTTACCAAAGGACAAATAAAATAAATACATTTTTCAAGGAAAAAATTGGACACTTATTATGCTAACTACTGTCTCGGTATATAGGCAGGCTAGAATGGCATTATTGCCCATGCCTGAAATATGAGCATGCATGCAAGTATGTATGTATTTATATATGTATGCTCTTATAAAATATGAGGTAGGAACAGCTTTTTTGCCAAATTACTATATCGCACTTTTTTGCATTTAACGTGAAAGCAATTTCAGGACATCATGTATGTGCATATTCCATCTCCTTTTGGAGCAGTTTAGTGTCAGTGGATAGGTGGTAAACAATGTCCAGGTTGCAGTCATCAGCAAACTTGGTCAACCACAATTCAGGAATATTGGCTTGGATGTCTGCAAAATAAATACCAAACTTGAGAGTATCTAGCACTGATCCCTGTGGTACTCCACTTACAATTATATATTCAGAAAGGTTGGCAGCAACTCTCACTACCTGGGATCTGTTGAATAGCCAGATTGCAATTCAGTGGACAATGTAAGGCTAACATTGCATCTGTCTAACTTTTCAATAATTTTAGCATGGGGTATAGAGTCAAAAGCCTTGGCCAGGTCAAGATAATCATTGTGCACAGGGTGAAAACTGTCCACAGCCTCTGTAACCTTTTCAAAGAGGTTTGCTAGACTCAGGAGATGATACCTGCCTTCATAAAATCAAACTGAGTGGGGTGTAGATCAGTTAAGTTGCCTGTATCTGCATAAATGAATTGTCTTATGATGCATTCCATGGCTTTGCATATAAGGCTGGTGAGGCTGATGGGCCTATAATCACCTGTGTCTGTAGAGGAGCCATCCTTGTGTACAGGAGTCATCCTGTGGATATGCTGGGGTTGAGCACTTTAGGTAGAGGCTCAGGTAATACATACTGTGGCACAAATGAGAATGTAGCCTGGTAATTTATCTGGTCTGGTAGAAACATTCAATTGAGTCTTTGACAGGGATTTTATGACGTTTTCTAAGGTAAAACAATGGTAGGTCAGGTAAAGTTAGCACTACATTTGTCTGTTAATATATTAGCTGTATCATTGGGACTGGAATGTGTAATATTATTATGAATGAGCTCAGTGCATTGTTGAATTATTCTTTAACTTCCTAAGATAACTGAAGAAAGATTTATAGATTTCTTTGGTATCAGTGGTGACCTTAAATCCATACTGTACTGTGCATTACATCTTCTTCATAGCTCCTTGCTGGCATATTTCAGTGTGGTCTTGAGGTAGGGGGTTGAGGTTTCCTTCAGCTTTGCATTATTTTCCTTCTTTTATTATACAATTTATTAATATCGGAGGTCAACTAGGGAAGCTTATTCCTGAATTTACCATTATATTTAGGGTGCATCAGTACAGACTTCTATGCAGCTGTTTAGATACTGGCAAAAATTAGAGGTGAATGTGGTGGCCATTTATGTCCATTTCTGGAGATTGTTAGGAATTTTGCAAAGATGTTCTACAAGCTGAAACTGGTTTGCCCTGAAGAAGTAACTAAAGGTGATTTAATGTGGTAGTGGGGTGGAACATTAAACCTAACAGACAAAGAAACTAATTTGTAGTTATGATTTAACCGGGTCTATATTAGATAAACAAACTTTTGAAAGTTCGAGTGTCATATGTTCAAATCTCTAATAAAAAGAAATTAACTACACAAAACACCTCCACACAAATAAAGCCAGCAGCTGTTGGTACCAAAATACAGATAATTTAATGCATAAATACTGAGAGAAAAATCCCTCAGATATCAAGTGGACTTTTACACAAAACACCTACCTGTGCCCCCAGACCCCCCCGCTCTTTAAATCTACCAACTCCGAGACCGCACTACGGTGCAGAAAAGGGAAATCTTCCTATTCCACACTGCACAGAGATCTCCATTACAACATTCGAACATTCAAAAATCTGATCATATGGTGTTAACCATATGACACTCAGGATTTTGAATGTTCATACATTCAATATAGACCCATTTAACCAGGTATGTGGAAATGCATGCTGGGGTACAGGTGCGAACGAGGATGACAATGACCAGGTCAAGGATACAGGGGTATGTAGTGGCAGGTTTGCAATTTGATCCAGTGCAATGGTATTAACAAGTCTAGGAAGTGCTGACCATATCTATTTTAGATGTAAAAGTGTGCCGCTCAATGCTTGGGTAATTGAAGCCCCCCTAGAATGAACGTATTTGATTTGATATTTAACCCTCCAATGGCATGAAAGTAAGTTACATGACCCTTGGGAGGCATTAATGGGGATCTGTAGCTAGCAATGAAGTAATAATTGGATTTATTTAATGTGACTTGGCTATCTAGGAGCTCTATTTTAAGGGTGTAGGTAATTTGATGTGAGGTGATTGTATTTCTGACAAGTACAGACACTCCCCTGCAGTTGCCAGAGGACCTAAAGACATGATGGGCACTAAATCCTAGTACAGAGGGAATGTTGACATTGCAATGAAATGATGTCTCAGTAACTACACAGATTTGAATATATTCAAGTTGTAGGAGGTCTTCAAGTTTTGGCACCTTCTGTTTAGAGTGCTACTGTTGCCATGATATTGTCTGAATTTGAGTTTGAGTTTGCTATGTAGGAATCTCAGATAAGGAGACTCTGCCTAATAAAAGCATTACTGGGGCAGCAAAGGCTTTAGTTAGTATAAGGAAGCCCTGGTATGAGAGGGGTAAAGTCATCCTTGGTAGGAGATTCACAAGTGTGGGGTTTGCAGACGCCTTGTAAGCTAGTTATAGATCACCCCTCAGCAGTCTATAGGTGACTGAGTATAAGCATCATCATCCCCCTTTTTCCCATTTTTGCATAGGGTCAGGTGCCACATCAACATTAGTCAATGTGACCAAATCACCTAGAGCCAATTTTTACACTGCCAAATGGATAGCTCAGATTACCTCATGTTAATTTATGAACCATTGCCAATATATGCCACTTAGACAAAACACTTGAAAAGCTGTGCTAGAAAAAAAATTGCTTGAGACTAAGATACATCCAGAAATACGACCTTTTAATTGATAAACAATACAGTTTCTGCTCTAAATACAGTACCCTGAGAGCAATATTCTCATTAACTTTGCAAATTTACACTAACATTGTGAACAAACATTTGTTAGGAGCCATCTTTCTATAATTTAAAAATAGCCTTCAAAATTGTCATTCATTACTTTTTGCAATATAATAGCTTATGACTATGGCATATCTCCTGAAGTAATTCCATGGTTTAGTAACTACTTATTTAATAGAACCTTCTCTGTCATCACACAAAACTTACAGGATAGTCTCTAATGGTGTTCCACTAGTCTCAGTGTTAGACCCACTACTCACTTTACATAAACACACTGCCTTGGGACCTGTCTCATGTAAATATTACCATGAACACAGATTACTTAGTATACATAGCTGCACATAAATCTACTCTTCAGTTAACTGCTATGTTACAGAATGATTTCTCTTCCACTTGGAATTGGTTTATCAAAAATAAATTACCTATCAAAACCTCTAACTCCACTGTTATGATGACACAGCTAAATGAATGCCCAGTATTTCCATGCATTGCACCGTAACCTCCTTTATACCCCTTTTTCCTTTTAAAAAGAAGAAAAATAACCAGCTGTACTTTTGGATAGCACCCTCTCCTTTCACAACCACATAGACAACTGTGTTATCAAAGTAGCTTAACAACTTAGGGTGACCTAAAAATGTATCACATCTTCCTATAAGGACGCCTGATGTGCCATTACTATCAATGTTTCAATCCCTAGGCTTGAATGTCAGTATTAGCTATCACTGCTCCTTTCTCAGATCACAATTTGATTCTATTACAAACTACTGAAAATAAGATTCTATATTTTATTCAACTCGCCCTTTGTAACAAGCACGCGGAGTGCTACAGGCACTCGAGTCCCAAGCACTCAAAAGCCACTGTCTCAAAGCCAGGGACTTAAGCACCTTATAGCTTGGGTAGGCTGCTGCTTGTACTTGAACTGAAATATGAGTTTGTGCAAGCAGCCATGGAGAGGGAGCAGTAGAGGGATTTTAAGCTTACCAGTGGTGGGGGAGTTTTAGGTTTAGGGAATTGGAAGGGGTTTTTACATTTAGGACGTGTCAGGAGAGCAATCAGGCAATTTATGGTTATGGTGGCAGTTGAAGTTTTAGGTTTAAGGAGTGAATGGAGACTTTAGGCTTCAGGAGGGGTAGTGAATGTTTAGGATCCAAGAGTAATGACTTGGGTTTGGAAATGGATGAGAAGGTTAGGGCTTCAGTTTAGATTAGGGTAGGGCTACACAGCTGTATAGAGTTAGGTGGGGGAAGGCTATATGCAAGTAGGAGATCAGGCTAGTGAGTGTTCAAGCACTGAGTAGGTGTGTCATGTAGCAGTAGTGCCAGTAGTAGACCCACAACCACCATTGTATCTCTACTCAAAGGGCAAAATGGCTTTCAGTCACAGCAAAGCCCACTTGTCTGTTCAATGCACTTACCTTTATTCTGCTTAAAGATAATTGCTGCCCACCCCTGGCTAATTAGCTTACTGAACATGAATCTTTCTGCTCTAATGATGCAAACTTCAGTACAGCAGAGACACCGCCCCTGTTTGAGCAGTCTGGTTCTAGAACCATTGCTGTGTGTGGAGATACGATCATCTTTATCTAGCTGGTAGTTTTAACAGTCTAGTCTTTCAGTTAATTTGATGTAATTCTGTCTTACACTTGAGTGGCCTCATATCTGATCCCCCACCCTTTGCCTTGAAAATGGGGAGTCCATATTTAGGGTTCACAATTTTTTTTCAGGCTGAGCCTAATGTCCTATATAGTCACCAAGCCACCTTTTCATCGAGGTTCTCTAGGCTTAAATGTAGCAGACCAGGCTGCTAGCTTCACCAAGTATGACTGCTTTTTATGTCTGTGCTATACATTCTAAATATGGTATTAATGAGACAGCACATATATTGAAATTATTATTTAGAAGGTTTTAATTGGAGACCAAGTGGTATGTCAAGCACATATTACATATATTTGCTGGCCCAAGAGCATGCTTTTAATTTCACTGATGTTTTTGAAGGTGGACATCTGGTGAATGAAAGCTCTAACCACTATTTTACTTTGCAGTCCCTTATGAAGTTACTTGTGCACTATGGCTTACATGCAGTTGGAAATAATGGCTGCATATCAGGAAGCATTCTGTTTTCAATACATGACTTGATTGTGGAAAGTAATTGTGAGTTGTGTGTATGCAGTAATTTGGAGATTACTGCTGGCAGGTCATGTGATATAGATGCTTTGGTAGTTTTTAGATTCAGTTGCTGTTTTAGAGTTTTGGGACAGCAAAGAACCTCTATATCTGTTGAGGAAAAAGCAGGGAGACTTGTTAGCTGGAGTTAGTTAGCTTGGTACTTGTCTGGAGTGCCGTCTGTGTGGAGTCTGCATATATTACTTACGTTTATGTGTTTTTTTCCTAGTGCTCTGTTTTCCACCCATATTCAAAAAACATGCCGTCTGTAAGTAGATTGGTGACTTCTAAAGTGCCCATAGGTGCGTGTACATGTGCGTGATACAGAAAAAAGGCCTGGTGACCTACCTCCATTCCCCTTGCATCCTAAACTCTATGAATAGTGATAGCTGTTCACGGGGACAATATAAGATACAGCTACAACTTGATAAAATGTATGGATGATAGGAATAACCCTGACAGATGGGACTTATTCTTGGGTGGGGCTGTCAGGACAGAAAAGGCTTGAACTAGGTTGTATAGAGTAAAGATGGGATAATGATAGGCTGGGTGAGGAATCATGTTGCTGAATTCTGGGAAAAAAGTATGGTAAATGTGAATGCGGAGTCTCAGTTTGTTCACAGTGGCTAGATAAAGTATTGGGTGGTTCTGGAAGGAGGAGAATGCTGGGTAGCTATAACAAGTGGACAGCCTGGGCACAGGTGGAACAGGATGAGTATGATACAGCTGTGTAATGAGGAAGGTAATTGTATTGATAACATGGTGAAGCACATGTAATCGTATGCTAGATACAGTCATAATATTGTAGCTGTATACTTAATTACCATTACACGGGTTTGTGCATTATATGTCTTCTTCACCAGAGCATTTCAGCAAAGACCCTTGTGGAATGCAAACCATGTGGAATGCCATTTCACTCATTCATCACGACCGTGTTTTTGTTTTCTGGTGTACATACACTACATGATCTCAGATGTAAGGGAACACGGTGTCAAAATTAAACTTACTTTGGCACCAGTTGTTATATTTTAATGCTGTATTGTTTTTGGACTTCTGATGTCTTCTGGATGTTTCTATGGTATCAGATACACAACTGGTAATAGACCAATCTCTGTTCTCATATTGTGATACTAAATATAATGATTCCAGTTCCATTTTTTTCATTTTCATTTTATTAACATTAAAACAATTAATATTTCTGTGGTCAGTAACAAATCTTCTTACAACTATTAATTAATTGTTTACCTTTTGTTTGCCTTAACATTTAACTTTCAATCCTTCTCATGGATTTCTTAAATCTTTGGCTCTGAGTTTCAAATTTCAGCACTATAATGATCAACAACCTTGAAACTACATGGAGTCTGATATGTAACGCTATGGAGCACATCATCATGGACCTAATTAACAAGGATATAGCGAATCTCCAAACTCTAGATCCCACACAATTTGGTTTTGTGAAAGGTAGATCATGCCTGCCCAATCTGGTTCACTTCTTTGAGTCAGTCACCAGATCTGCGGATGAGGGCAAGGCAGATCATACAGCCTACCTTGATCTGGCCAAGGCCTTTGATACCATTCCCCACTTAGAATTACTGATAAACTCACCAAACTAGGCATCAACCCCATATCACTAGGTGGGTTGCAAATTGGCTCACAGATCGAACCCACAGTGTGAAAGTAGTGGACTCCAAGTCAGACTGCCAACCAGTCACAAGTGGAGTTCCACAGGGATCGGTCCTTGGTCCTCTCCTGCTTGGCATCTACTTCTCAGAAGTCCAGGCCAACGGGGAGGACTCTGGCTGACTAAGTTTGCAGACGACTGCAAGCTGGGAGCCATAATTAATTCCGCAAGTGATGTAGACTTCCTACAGAAAGGTCTCACTGAGACCAATGACTGATATCGAAACCATGGCCTTAAGCTTAATAGCAAAAATGCGTTGTCATCCCCTTTGAGATAAACTCAGTTCCCACTAATTACCACATTGATGGGATCCCACTAAACACTGAAGGTGTTATAAGAGATGTGGGGACACAGGCTGACAGCAACCTCTCCTTTGACCATCACATTGCCAATGTGGTCAGAAAGTCCTATGTGGCACATCTCATTATCAAGGGTTTTGCATCCAGGAAGAAATAGGTCATCATCTCTCTCTCTCTCTCTCTCTACTCTTCCCTCATTAGACCAATCATCGAGTATAGTGCCCCATGTGGTATGTACCTCACTAGACACATGCAACAGCTGGAAAGGCCACAAAAGTACCTCATGAAGAGGATCTTAGGCCTTAAACACATGTCTTGCATGGACAGACTCAAAAATCTCCAGCTATTCTCTGTTTCATATCGTCTATTAAGAGGCGATCTCTGCTTGACTTACAAAGCCTTGTCTGACCCAGCTCTGTTAGAAATGCTACATCTAAAGAAATCCAAATTCCTCCACACCACATGCTCCGGAGACCTCAACCTCATTACCACAATCAACAGAACATTCTGGAGGGACAGGTTCATAACCCAGAGACTACCCATGCTCTGGAATAGACTTCCCATACATGTCAAGCAGCGCACCTCACTGGCCCTCTAAAAGAGAAATCTTGATGAATGAATGGGAAATAGAAAGTTCATCCCGGGGATCACTGCAGTGGCTCTACATGATAGAGGCACTGGGAACTAATGTCGTGCGGCACGATGCCAAAGCACTTCTATGATCTAGGCTTGTAAAGGCTCTAGGACCATTAGCCTAGTACACACCTATGAAGCTATGAACCAATGAAACATGTCAGAGAAATGGAGATTCTAGATTCAAAGATTTGTGTTGTATCTCTTTGTAGGTTCAGCAGCTGGAAATAAAAATGGAAAAGTTCCAATGTGTAATATTCCTTCATGTCTCAACCAAGAAAATAATTAAGGCATTTAATCTCTTTACCCTTAAAGAAGATGAGAGAGACAAGACACCTGTTCTGAAATACAAGTGTCAGGTTTACTGGGACCAAGAATTTGCTATATGCAAGGCATATATGTTTAAGTAGAATTCAATGTGTCAGCAGCCAGTAGATACTTATGTGACTGAGCTGCAATATGGAAAAAGAGAGTGTGATTTTGATAATTTGCATGATTCAGTGATGAGAGACAAGATTCTGTGTGGCATCACAAATGACCAAGTCAGGGGCAGATTATTAGGAGAAGTTGACTTGAAACTTGATAAAGGACTAATGTACATAGAGCGAATGAGCTTTCTACCACCCAGCTTAGAAACATGACCGAGAAACTGGAAGAATGTAAAATAAAGAGTGCAAATGGAAATGAGAATAAGGCAAAGCTTAAAGCTAATAAATTAAATAAAAATAAAAAATAACAAAAGTACTGGTGTCTGTATTATTTCCAAGATGGTGCCCAGTAATAAATGAAGAGTTTCAGAAATTCTAACCTGCCTGGGGTCATTGACCTGTAGCTCAGAGGCATAAGGGCTAGAGCTCCAATATTCATAGGTTCATAGGTTGGTACTAGGCTATCGGCCCTAGGACCTTTACAAGCCTAGCCAAACTTGTGTAATCCAAAAGGAGTCACAAAGATTGACCTCTCTCTAGTGGTGGGAATCAAGGGCACCTGGCAGTAGCCCTTGGTCAGATCAGTAGTGGTCAGATACTTATCCCTACCCAGCTGCTCTAAGGCTTCATCTGTTCTAGGCATGTAATACGTATCTGACTCTTTGGCTGCTTATTTTTCTGTAATCCACACAGAACCTGGTGCTGCCATCCTTCTTCAGTGCCAACACTACTTGGGAAGCCTAAGGATTGCTGGACTCCTGGATTATTCCCAGTTCCAACATTTTCTGTATCTCCTCCCATAGAGTCTATCTGACTCGCTCAGGCACCCTGTAAGGGGCCTTCTTGATAGGTCTTTGGGGTCCTGTATCCATGTGGTGTTGCACCAGGTGGCATACCCAGGTTTTGTATTGAACATGCCCCCAAACACCTGTAATACTGCTTGGATTTCTTGAACCTGGGTAGGAGATATTTGCTGGGACATTGGTACCCCTTCCACTGAGGTGTCAGTCTGAGTCTTACTGAGGAGATCAGTCACCAGATCTCATAGGTTCATAGGTTCATAGGTTCATAGGTTCATACTAGGCTATCTGCCCAAGGGCATTTATAAGCCTAGCCCATAGTTATTTGGCTTTCGCCACCCCTTTAGTTTGAATAAAACTATGCCTATTATTTTGCTGTGCCTCTGTCAAGCAGTGACACTGAAGTAATCCCTGGGGTATATCTGCGATCCCCCATCCATTGGTCAAGATTCCTCTTGAACAAGGCCAGCGAGGTGCTCTGCCTCACATGTACCGGGATTTTGTTCCACAGCATAGGGAGTCTCTGGGTGATGAATCTGTCCCTCCAGCATGTTCTATTAATAACCGTGTCAAGGTTTAAGTCTCCCGCCCTTGTGGTTCTGAGGGATCTAGATTTTTGAGGTGAAGCATATTCATCAAATCAGGGTTTGACATGGCCTTATATGTCAGGCACAGGTCACCTCTGAGCAAGCGGTATGAGACTGAATAGAGCTGGAGTTCTTTCAGTCGGGCAGCATAAGACATATTTTTGAG
Organism: Protopterus annectens; assembly: GCF_019279795.1. NCBI lineage: Eukaryota > Metazoa > Chordata > Ceratodontiformes > Protopteridae > Protopterus > Protopterus annectens. Next base: position 102,690,720 of record NC_056727.1, on the reverse strand, counting down.
ACCCTTTATCCTTTTGGTGAGGAACTTTTGGGGCCTTTCCAGCTGCTGCAGGTGTCTGGTCAGATACATTCCGAATGGGGCATTGTACTCAATCATAGGTCTAATGAGTGATGAGTACAGGGGCGATGACCTCCCTTGATCTAGATGTGAATCCCTTCATGATCAGGTGGGCAATGTAGAAGGTTTTCCTAACTACTTTAGCAACATGAGTGTCAAGCGAAGGCTACTGTCAACCTGGGTCCCCAGATCCCTGATGACTTCTTCTGTGCTCAGTGGATTGCCACCTATATGGTAGCTAGGGGTAACCTTGTTTTTCCCGAAGGGTATGACTATGCATTTCTTGGCATTTAACTTTAGGCCATGGCTCTGGCACCAGTTATCCGTTTCTGTGAGGCCCTTCTGAAGGATATCTGTGTCAGATGTGTTTTCGACTATGGCCCAGTTTGCAGTCATCTGCAAACTTTGTCAGCCATAACCCTCCTGTGTTTGCTTGTACTTCAGAAAAGTAGATGCCGAACAAGAGTGGACCCAGGACTGAGCCCTGTGGGACACCACTTGTGACAGGCTTTGAGTCTGACATGGCTCCAGCAACTCTGACCCTGTGGGTTCTGTCACTTAGCCAGTTTGCAACCCATCTTGTGATGTATGGGTTTACATTCAAGCTGATGAGTTTTTTGATGATACCTGAGTGGGGTATTGTGTCGAAGGCCTTTGCCAGGTCAAGGTAGGCTGTATGGACTGCCTTTCCCTCATCAATGGCCTTGGTGACTGTCTTGATAAAGTCAACCAAGTTTAAAAGGCATGATCTGCCTTTGACAAAGCCAAACTGGGTTGGATCCAAAGTCTGCAAGTTCCCTATGTCTTTATTTATGAGTTCCATTATGATCCTCTCCATGGCTTTGCAGATAAGGCTTGTCAAGCTAATGGGACAGTAATTTCCAGGGTCGGTGGAGGCACCGCCCTTGTGAAGTGGGACCACAGTCGCCGTGCGCCACTCCTTGGGTACGTATCCTGAGGTGAGGCTAAGATTAAACAGCTGTCCTAACTGCGGGTTTAATTCCTCATTGAGTTCATGGAGCACACAGCCGGGGACACCATCCGGTCCCATGGATGCTGTGTTTTTTGCTTTGGAGAGAGCAATTCTCACCTGGGCGTTGGAGATGTTTGGGGGGCTACAGTCCTCTGGCATAGATATCTCTCCTTTTGGGGGGGAGGGGGGGGGAGAAGTTTGCACTGAACCTGTCAGCCAGTATGTTGGCAATGTGTGTAGGTTTAGTAATCTTCACATCATTTTGAACTAATTCTGAGCATATCTGGGAGTTTCCTCCTAGGTTTCTAACATAGCTAAAGAAGGCCTTATGATTGTCTTTTGAATCCTTGGCGATTTTTCTCTCAAAATTTGCCTTGGATGATTTTATGAGAGCTCTTAGTTTTTTACTTATAATGATCAAGGGTGTCTTACCTTTCAAGGATTTTGCTCTATCTTGTAGTAGCTTCCTCCTTTTGTTGTAGAGCTTGTTTATGGCTGGGGTCCACCAGACTGGACGCTTGCCTTTGGTACAAAGAGTCTTAGTTTTGTTTGGGATTGCCTGATCCATGCAGTCCTGTAGGTGCTGGTAGAAGGCATTTGTAAGTGATTCAGCGGTTTGAGTAATGTTTACCACTGGCTCAGGGGCCTTAAAGGAGACCACACTAGTTTTTAGAAGTGTGAAGTCGGCTTTTGAGAAGTTTTCACTGGTCTTTTTGTTTCAGGTGGGGCGGGATGAGGACCTCCAGCGAGATTAGTTTATGATCTGATCTCACCAGTGAGGGGTATACTTCGGTGTTGAACATTGTGATCCCATGTTCATGATGATGAGATCAAGTATGTTTTCTCCTCTTGTGGGGATGGTGACTAGTTGTTCCATGGCATTTGAGTTTATGAACTCCAGGAACCTTTGGGCTAGAGTGTTTGGGCTTGAGTAGTGTTCCCAGTCTATATTAGGGTAGTTGAAGTCACCTAGTATGATGGTGTTTGGAGATACATTTATCCCTCCATTGTTTTCAGGAAGGCCATGTGAGGTTCCTGAGTTTGAGAGGGTGGCCTGTAACATGCTACAAATTGCAGAGCAGTCTTGCCTATGGTTAATTGCACCTGGATGGTCTCCGATGCATCGTGCGTTGCCACCAACCTTGAGGTGTGGGTGTCCTTTATGAATATGGACACCCTCCTTTCTTGGTGTTGTCCGGATTTTGGGGCGGGCATGATATGAGGTGAAACCTGCTAGTGCTGGGGTGCTCTCAGGAGCCTTGAACCAGGTTTCTGTCACAGCACAGACATCGATGTTCTCCATACTGAGAAGGGCCTCGAGTGCGTGCATCTTGAGATTGAGACGTCTGGCATTGAGCAGCATTACCCTTAGTTTTTTTACTTTTTTGTGTTCTAGGGTGGTAGGTTTAGAATTTGAGCCTTGCCTAAAAAAGGCACTATGGGGGTGGCAAGAGCCTTTGCCAATATCCGGAAGCCTAGGGGTGACAGGTGCAAGCTGTCCCTTGTGAAGCAGCGTGGCTTGTCCAGCATGTCATCCCAGGCAGACAGACATTGGATCCCCTTTGAATGACACCAGAATTTAAGCCAATTATTAAAGCTGATCATCTTATCACTGTATTGTGGCATCATTCTAGGTGAAGGTAGGATACTGCTCAAGGTCAGGGTCATACCTGCCTGGGCTACATAATCAGAGAGCTCCTCAATGTCTCTTTTCATGTAGTCCAAGGAGGTGCGTCTCAGGTCGTTGACACCAGCGTGGACAATGACTGAGTCGTACTTGTACCTGCTGTTGAGAGACCTGAGTGCTTGTGTTATGTGGCGGATTCTAGCGCCCGACAGGCAGCTTACTGTGACCTTCTCCTTACTCAGTCTGGTGGCGGGGCGTCAGTGTGTCTGACTATGGAGTCACCTATGACAAGTATGTTTGGTGTTGTATTTGGCCTTAAGGGCAGTGACTGCTTTGCACACTGATTTTGTTGTTTATGTGTTGTTTGTGTGGTGTATTGAGTTTGCAGTTGCTTGGGTGTCTGCTTTGGAGGCCTCTGCTGTTTAGGTAAATTTTACTCAGAGCCTCCGAGTATGTCTTAGTGTGTTTATGTGTTTGATTCAGTGGTGTGGTTGAGTTATGTGAGACTGGTATTGTGGTGTGTGTAGTTGCCTTCTCCTCCTGCCTGGTCTTGCCAGTCCTGAGTTGAGAGAGCTCAGCCTCCAGTCTGGCTAAATAGCTGCATCTCTCACAAGTGTTAGTGTTACATGGGAGGAGGAGATGGTTGTCCGTGTACATGAGGCAATTGTAACATTGTCTCAGAATTCCCAGATTCACCAAATGGGCAGGAGAGGACGCCAGCATCTGACCCTTCGACATGCTAGAAAGAATTATGAGTTGGTATGAGACAGAAAAGTAGTGGGCTTAGCAGGGAAGTGGGCACTCCTGGGGGTTTTGCTAGTGAGAGATTTGTATAATATAGGAGTGCTTGACCTGCAAAGAGAATGCTTATAAGACAAGGGATATGCTTATAAGACAAGTGCTGAGCTTTTGAGAAGAAAAAGCTATTTGGAACAAGTGCTGCACTTTTTAGTGTAGGTGTAAACTGTTTAGGTTCCTAACAGAGCAGTTCTAAGGGAAAAACTGAAGAACAGACTTTCTGGAGCCAGAAAGAGTTTAACCTTGTTTAACCGCCGCTGCCCGATGCTGCTCTAGTGGCAACTCCGCGCTAAATCGCGCTAAAGCACGTTAAAGCGTGCTTGATGGCAGGGGCTGGAAAGAAGCAGGAATAGACCCAAAAGGGAAAATAAAACTACAGTTTCAAGTCAGTAACCACCTCTACGGGGGGCAGGGAAGCTGCTCAATGTTAGTCACTGCCACTGATGAACAGAGAGACCCTCCTTCAGCCCAAACAAAAATGGCCTCACAGAAACTTTCAAACAGTTCAGGAACAGCAAGCCTGTAACTGAACTTTTTTAACTCTCAGAAAAGTGGGAAAAAAGCAAGATTTTTTTTTTTTTTGTTTTTTACAGAGATAGCAGAGGTTCACAAGTAATATCAAGTTATAACAGTGCAGTGAGTCTCCTTCAGACTCTTCCTGCCACCCATTGCAAATGCTCAGCACAAGGGCCTCCCTATCATGGTAAGGCTTCATCATGTTAAAATGGTACAATTTGAGCCCCTGCCTCCTGCCTAGCAGTTCTACCATGTAGTTAACATCACTAACCTTCCTTACCACTTTGAAGGGTCCTTCCCAAGCTGCCTCCAGCTTATTGTGTCTGACAGGGATGAGCACCATAACCTGGTGTCCCACAACATGCTCTTGGGCTCAAGCTTTCCTGTCATACTAGACCTTATTCTGCTGTTGGGCTCCTGAAGGTTTTCCTGGGCCAAGCCCATGAGCTCTCTAAGCCTTGTCCTGAGGTTTAGGACATATGTCATGACAGACTCCTTGTGGGATTCACACTCACCCTTCCACTTGTCACCAATCAAATTCAAGGGCCCCTCACCCTATGGCCATACAACAACTCCAAGGCTAAAAAACCTGTGGATTCCAGGGATACCTCTCTGTATGCAAATAGGAGATGGGGCAAATATTTGTCCCACTCTCTCTTAAACTGGTCTGCAAATGCCCTTAGCATGGTCTTCAGTGTAGGGTTTAAACTTTCCACAAGACCATTAGTCTGGGGATGGTAGGGGGTGGTCTTTAGGTGCTTCACCCCACACCAGTTTCAGAGACAAGCCAGCAGGTCTGACATGAAATTGGCACTGCTGCCAGTCAGCATTTCATTCAGGAAACCTATCCTTCTGAAAATATCTAACAAAGCATTTGCTACCTTCTCTGCCTCAATGGAGGACAGAGCCACCACCTCTGGGTATCTAGTAGCATAATCTACTAACACTAGGATATATTTCTTCCCTGTGGAACTTGGGATACTCAGAGGCCCCACAATATCCATAGCTACCCTCTGAAATGGCTTCTCAATCACAGGCAAAGGCATCAAAGGAGCTTTGGCTTTGTCTTCTGCCTTACCTACTTTTTGGCACTGCTCACAGGTTCTGAAGTACCCTCTTACATCCATTGCAATCCCAGGACAATAAAAGTTCTGCATAATACGTCTCTTGGTATGCTTTAGGCCCATATGACCTGCAAATAGAATGTCATGGGCTATGGCTAGAAGTGCCAAATTGTAGGCTCTGTGCACTACCAACTGCTGTATTACTTCCTCTAGCCCTCCCTCAGGAATCCACTCTGTATACAGTAACCCTTTGTTCCACTATACAGAACCCTTTTCCTTGAGAATCAAATTCCTCCTTAGCTACATTCCTCAAACCCCATAATGTAGAGTCCAAGAGCTGACCCTGTTTTAACTCTACATTTGTGACCTTTCCCAGCTCCCCTTGCACAGGAAGTCTGGTATCCTCTGATAGCGGTGGCTCACTCAGTCAGACTGGGTACTACCACTCACCTCTGCCCTTGCAATCATCCTGTCCAAGGGAACATCAGTACCTATCAGCAGCTGTGACTCACCTTCAGGCTCACTGCTACAGAGTAGCACCATCCCTGAAATAACCACATCACCAGCCCCAGCTCCAGGTGTGGGGTCTGTCTGGGTCTCCTCCAGGGTACCAGACCCACATGCCTGTCTCCAAGCCTGACATGTAACTGCATGCACACAAGGTACTGCATTATCAAAATCATTCCTTATCAATATGTTTGCAAGGATATCTTCAAATACACCTGCTTGCTTGCTTCCTTTTCCATTGTCCCAGTTGAAGTGAACACTGGCCAAAGTTATTTGGAGCGGGGTCCTTCCTAAACCTCTGACTGGAGTGGAGACCCCAAGCAAGTAATGTAACTATGTCAGAGGATGTGTCTTTCTTGGCAGTGGCCTGTTTTCCATCCACTAAGATAGGATACAAACTCAAGTGATAGTTTGGTACCCCTGTTGTCTCCAGACAACTTAGCACTGGCATGCTGTTAGTCCCAAATAAATCTAAAAAAATTCCACCAAGGCACAAGAAATACTGAAAAACTGCAAAAGGTGCCACAGGATACGAAGACCACCAGCCAAGTGATAGTGAAGGGTGTTTATTCAAGCAAAACAGATGTTCCACAAGCACATGAATGCTTCACAAAAACAATACATTTTCATTCATCACAAACTTCATCAGATGCGGACTGAAAACATAAAATGCACTTATATATCATCCTACATTCACACATTTAACAATCAATTAAGCAACTAAGCAAAGTAAAATTATAAAACCCTTCTTTACAAACTTGATAAAATGAATAAATATAAGTTTTGTTTATTTAAATACAAGTGAATAGATAAATTAACTTTAACAGATTAAAAACATTAAATAATTGTGAATAAATAATCCCTTTCCTTGTAAAAAATACTTAATAACCTAAAATCATATTTAGTCATTGGGCATGTTTACTCATAATCTTAATTCTTCATCTTGTGGCTAAAAGCTAGTATTACAGACAAATTCCAAAATGCTAAAACCACTCATGTTCCCCTTTTCTTACAAAGATTTTATCTGTTTGAATGAACTGGAGCATAGGGATGTGTTTCAAAGGAAGGTGTTTGAACACTGGCCAAAGTTATTTGGAATGGGGTCCCTCCTAAAGCTCTGACTGGAGTAGAGTTCCCAAGCAAGTACTGCTCCTCTTTAACCACTGCAGGCTTCACAATGGTTAGGTCAGAGGATGTGTCTTAATTGGCAGTGGCCTGTTTTCCATCCATTAAGATAGAATACAAACTCCAGTGATAGTTTGGTACCCCAGTTATCTCCAGACAACTTACCACTGGCATGCTGTTATTTCCACTTGTTGGCTGCCTCATGTTTTGTCCCCATCTTGTTTCCATAGATATTTGTATGCTACAAGGCCCCTCTGGTTACATTTAAAACATCTAAACCCTAATCCTGGCCATTTACCTGAACTAGTGTCTTCCACCTTTACTGATGGAGTCTGCTGGAGTGGTATAGGCTGACTCCTATGGGTTCCCTTATATCCATGTGCAGCACTGGGTGTCCCGTTCTTGTGCAGTGATGTCCTGCTTGCTAAGTAGAGATCCCTTTTTCTCCCCAGCTCATCTGCAGCATTACACTCCTGGTCTGCCAACTAGATTCTCATGTCATCAGGCAAATGCTGAGGGCTTGTTCCCTCAACCAAAGGTCTGTCACCCCTTCAAAGGTGGTGGCCTGACACCCACTCACCCACCTATGAAAATAAGTGCTTAGACTGGCAATATAATCAAATACACTTTCATCTCCCCTACATCTATTCTCATATTTTTTTTCCTGTAAGCTTCAAGTGTAAACTTAAAACATTCCAATAAACATTGTTTAACCTTGTCAGAATTTAAACAATCAGTATCAGACAATTTAGAAACAACATTTACACTTTACCATAGAGTAAGGAGGTCAAGAACCATATCCAGACCCCTTTGTCAACATCATACTGTTCACATACTCTTTCAAATATATGAATAAAACTATCACAATTATTACCTTCAGTATACTGTGGACAACATTTATCAACCTTTGTTGCTTCTGGGGTTTGGTTATTCCCTTCCTCATTACCTCCATGTTCCTGTTGAAGAGTCAGCATGTCCCTGTCATGTTGACACTGCTTCTTATTTTCTGTGGCCTCAAAATGCCACACTCGCTTTCTGCCAATTCTAATTCCATATGTTTTGCTTTCAGTTCAAGTCTCTTTAACTCCAGACAGGTTTGTAAGTTCTCAGAGGAAAAGGAGAACTCTCCTGTTTCTAAGGGCTGCTCATCCCCATCACCAGCCTGGTTGTCTTCCTGGTTGCTGGTCTGTGCTGCAGCTGTGACTAAGGCTGAAACCATTTATTCTTTCATCAGGTTGGCATTCACCAGCCCTTTGTATTTGTACACCTTAGCTAACTGATTCACTGTCAGCTTGCCATAATCCTCTGCTGAAATCTTTGCCTGCTTTCCCCGACTAAACTAAACTAAAGAAATAAATAAAACTGTTATTAAAAATAAAACTCTGTATATTTACCTTGTGGCTGCTGAGAGTACACACACCCTTAGTGAAAACTGCTTATAGGCTACAGAAGTTAAATTAATATCCACACTGCTGCTCACCAATAGGTGAGGTCCCTTCTCAAGGCCAATAATCAAGGAGCCTCAATCCTCATCACTGACACCAGTGGAGAGCATTCACTATGAGAAAAATATGCACACACAGTATTTTCAGATGCAGCCCTCTTCACCAAGTGCAATCTCGCTTAAGAGCACACAGAGAATGCACACTCCAGTCCTAGGGCTGAGCTTCCTCTCCAGGGCTCAAATAAACTCCTCACTGAACACTACAGAGTGGAGTCCTTAGCTGGGTGCTCCACGCCAAGTATTCTACCACCCTCTCCATGAAATCAGTGCTCTCAGTGTCCCTGTTCAAAGTAACTATCATACACACTCACTTTGCGATTTGATTTTCGCACACACACACACACACACACACACACACACACACACACACACACACACACACACACACACACACACACACACACACACACACACACACACACACACACACACACACACACACACACACACACACACACACACACACACACACACACCTGGGAAAGGCTGGCACTACCCACACTATAAGGTAGATTTGCTGCCACCAGAATACCCAAAGACAGTTACTTTAAGGCTCTGACCAGGGTACCCAATTCCCCTTATTAATATTAATACTTACATAAATAGTAGAGTTTAACGAAGCAGGAAGAAAGCAGCAAGACTTTCAAGAATGTGGGGTCACAGTGCCACTAAATAAATGCAAGTGCTCTCAAAGGCTAAATATTTTCTAAAAGACCAGCCACAATGAAAGGTAGAGATATATTTAATAATAAATACTAAAAAAGAAAACATTAAAATACTGACTATCTATTTACAATATAAACCAGAGTTTCAATGCCAGGAAATATATGTGTGTGTGTGTGTGTGTGTGTGTGTGTGTGTGTGTGTGTGTGTGTGTGTGTGTGTGTATATGTATGTACAACACAGATTTAACTAGTATCATTTTTATTGACTGGAGAATTACTGTTCCCTAGTTACTTACTAAAGCAAGGCAGATGTAAGTGGATGAGTATCTTGTCAGCTCCAAAAATAGAATGTACCCCTCACATCTCTCACTAGTATTTAAATACAATTTCAGTGCCATACAGAGTGACATTACATATGGTCACCTGACTCTGTGGTTCCCACACTACCCTCTTATTAGAAACTGAGCCAGGATCTGACACTGATATGTGACAAAACACGCATGGAACTTTAGCTAAGGTTTATTATAGCATGTGAAAATTGTAGAACAATTCCAACACTTTCACCCTTCTTGCAGAAACTAAGAAGCCATTCTCCGGCACCCCAGGGTAGGAATTAGTTCACCACTAAGGACAATAGAATAGGATCCCAGCCCAGGTTTTTCACAGACATTATGGTTCTAGCTGCATTTAGACCTGTGAGATAAATTTGTTATGGCCTAAGCCAAGTCATTTAATTTCAGGCTATTTTTCTTAAGGTTTGCTGGGCTGAGCTTAACCCCTTCCCTTCCAGGATCCTCTGTTAAAATGTACACATTTCATCAGTTGCAACAATACAGTCTGACATACATGTATATTTCTTTTCTGTCTAGCATGACCCACTGTTGATACATTTTTAACACAAGCAACTTTATGAATACATGTTTAACACAAGCATCTGTACAAATCAGTTTAATATTCAAATGACATATAATTCTTTACAAAACTCCAGCTCGCTATGCTAGCATATGTTACACATGCACTGCTCTACTCTCCCTGACACAGCTGGCGCTGCCTCACATCATCACTCATACCACCACAGAATTAAATGTCATCACCCCAACACACAAGTTTGGCACCTGCCTATAAATCAGCAAGTATTTTATGCAGAGCTCATTGCTGGACTTGTGCGCTTATCTGAGCCACACTCACTTGTATCAAATCATTGCTCAGTGTTCTGATTGTATATCTCATGAAATGGAAAATGCATAAGCAGTTTAACAAGTGGTATATTTCTATAGCTGTCTGCTTTCTGCTAACTTGTGGATACCAGAGAGTAAAGAAGCCAGAAAGAAACCTGAGGAAGGGAAGATTACCCGAGGAGGTTCTCTGTTTGTCTTTTATGGCTACAAAGGCTTTGAGCCATGCAGAATAAAGCAATACTGTTAAGGCCTGCTCTTTCCAAGTTTTGACCTTTTTACTAGATTTGACTAGAGCTATATCTCTATATATCAGGCCATACAGTGAGAAATATAAAAATAAAGTAATGAAATCCATAAGACTAAAGTCAGACCATTACAAATTAACCATTACTGTTGCTTTCTCCTAGAGCTCTCCAATGTATTTTATGGATATGTAAACAGAAATGTTTTAGAGAAAATTGTAATAAAGCTAAAGCTAGAGAACATTCCTCAAGTATTCCAGGGTGTGTGTGTGTGTGTGTGTGTGTGTGTGTGTGTGTGTGTGTGTGTGTGTGTGTGTGTGTGTGTGCGTGTGTGTCTTTCACCTAGGTGACCATAGATGACAACCAACAACCAAATTAATAAAGAGTACTTATATTACAGGCTGAACTGAGCATACATTTCAGGACATCAGTTTCTAGTGACTACATTGCAAATCTTGCAATGAATCTGTCTAAGAAAATAAATATCTTGCTAGGAGCCGCTGTGGTGCAGTGGTATCGTTGCTGCCTCACAGCAAGAGGTTCTCCCATTCGATTCTCGGCTGGAGCGCCTTCTTTGTGGAGTCTGCATGTCCTCCCCGCGATCAAGTGGCATTCTAAAGACACGTGTGAATGGGCGTGCCTTCGTTGAAGGTTGGGGGTTGGGCTGGTACCTTGGCACTGTAAAAATCTACTGCCAATCATTAGTGGACCGGAGTTCCACTGTGGCGACCCTAACCAGGAAAAGCCGAAAGAACGAAGAACAACTAGGAGTTACATTTTTGCTTGCATTCCATCTGATTGAGGGAGTTTTTATTATTGTTCAGTTACCTTAATAGCATTCTGTCACAGTAGTTCCACAACAGCACAAATAATGGAAATAATTCAGAGATAAATAATTTTACATGAATCTTATTGCTTCTGGTTCTGATGAATAAATTAAAATGTCTCATGTACTTTTATAATTCATTACTGAAGCACTTATATATATCACTTAAGGTGAGTATGCTTTCATTTTGAGGGACATACAAAATCGATGGAAGCTAAGGGCTCTGTACTGATATGTTTTTATAATTTGAACTATTAATAACATTATCATTTTAGTTTTTGCTATTCTGCTCTCTTGCAGGGTTACAGTATTTATTTTAAAAGTTCTCTAGAGATGCTTTTTTGCCAACACACAGCAAAGCATTTAACATGAAAAAGTGATGACTTTCCCTTGTACTAGGCAAACACAATACAGTCATAATCTGACACATGACCCCATAATGATATTGAGCTGCTGATCTACTATTCATGAGGAACTAAACAGTGATTCTATCAAATGAATCTGCATGTGTGGCACAAGGCTGATTTCATAAGTTGGTTTAAGATATGTTGGCATGAATTTTTCATAGACATACTGCAGGATTCAGCAGTGCAGATAATTAATTATGCAGTCTAACTTCAGAAAATGAATTTCATAAACATTTTATGCAGCCGAAAGCTATGACTCTTTCTTCATTTATTACTAATTTATTACTTTTGTTTATTTATTTATACACTGCAAAGAACAGTACCTGCACTAAGCTTTGTTTCTTAGTTGCTTTTTCCATATGTATATTCCATGCCTGTTTCATTATTTTGCTTAGAAAGACTACAGTAGCAGTGTATATTATTTTGATGAGGTTGAGGCTAATGCCAGAATTTGAATGTTTTGTTCCTTTAAATGAATGATTTGGATTAATTAGATATTATTCTTTTAATGTATATTCAACCATATTCCAGTTTAATGCCACAATATGCCATAATATAATTAATTCAATAATATTACTGCAACA